>NC_136265.1:181008984-181148984 GCF_964187855.1 Myxine glutinosa
ACCCCTCCTGCACCACCCCTTCTCCCCACCCCTCCTGCACCACCCCTTCTCCCCACTCCTCCTGCACCACCCCTTCTCCCCACCCCTTCTCCCCACCCCTTCTCCCCACCCCTTCTCCCCACCCCTTCTCCCCACCCCTCCTGCACCACCCCTTCTCCCCACCCCTCCTGCACCACCCCTTCTCCCCATCCCTCCTGCATCACCCCCTTCTCCCCATCCCTCCTGCACCACTCCTCCACCACCTCCACTCCTCCCACACCATCCTCTACTTGTAGTCGTTCCGTACCATTTCCCTACCTCCTTTAAGCCCCCAACATTCTCGTTTTCTCTCAATAATGTTCCTTCCTTTATTTTATTTCCACACTGTCTTCTCATTCTCCGCAGTCCTCTTCCGTCCTTCACTTTTTCTTTCGTTCGTTCTTCGCTAGGGGGCAGTATCGGGCCCGGATCTCGCCTCGTTTCTCCCTCTTTCTCCTCTTCCCCGCGCAGCCATGTTAGGCAGCACCGACATCGCCGTCTCGCCTCGTCCCGAACTGCCTTAGCTCGATCCCCCGCTCCTCGGCCCTCTCCCCCTCCCAGAGCTCCCCGTGCTCCCCCCTCCCCTCACTCTACCCGTTAATTCATAAAGTCGCTCGTGCGGCCTCGGAACCCTCCGCGTGTCGCGCGAGACAACACGAGACGAGGTGAGGATCGGACGGGGACAGGGACAATGGAATGGTGTCCCGATTCGAGGCTCCACCCGTGGAGACCGCTGCCGCCTGCGAGGCCTTTCCTTAATTAACCGGCGGTTTATAAGTTTCTCATCCAGAGGAGGGTCCGGTTTAGAGGAGGAGGAGGAGGAGGAGGGAGGGGTAAGGGGGAGAGAGGGAGGGGAGTTGTTCTTGATGAAACACGGAAATTTCTCTTGGAGTTTTATCCACCAAGAACGTCACCATTGCATTGGGGTCGTTGACGCCTTTATATGTTATAAATGAGGAAAATGAGATAAACAACGGAAGTAGTTGTGTTAATGAGGAAGAGGAGGAGGAGGAGGAAGAAGAAGAAGAGGAGGAGGTGGAGGTCGACGTGTTGTGGGGAAAGATGAAAGGCCTGATGATTACGTTTGCGATCAGATTGAAAACAAAAACCTGTTTAAAGATCGAGCAAAGGTTTAGCATGTACTGTCGAATATGCCAAGGAGGGTGTGGGATGTGGAAGAAAGGGGAGGGGGAGGGGAGGGGGAGGGGAGGGTGTGCGAGTGGAGGAAAAAGGAGGAGGGGTTGGGATGTTCGAGGAAAAGGGAGGTGGAGGGTGTGCGATGTGGAGGAAAAGGGAGGGGGAGGGTGTGCGATGTTCGAGGAAAAAGGAGGGGTAGGGTGTGCGATTTGGAGGAAAAGGGAGGCGGAGGGTGTGCGTTGTGGAGGAAAAAGGAGGGAGGGTGTGCGATGTGGAGGAAAACGGAGGGGGAGGATGTGTGATGTGGAGGAAAAAAGGAGGAGGAGGAGGGTGTGTGATGTTCGAGGAAAAGGGAGAAGGAGGGTGTTTTTTGCTGTGGAGTAAAAGGGAGGGGAGGGTGTGCTGTGGAGGGAAAGGGAGGGGAGGGTGTGTGCTGTGGAGGAAAAAGGAGGGGGAGGGAGTGGGATGTGGAGGAAAAGGGAGGGGGGGAGGGAGTGGTATGTGGAGGAAAAGGGAGGGAGAGGGTGTGGGATGTGTAGGAAAAGGGAGGAGGAGGAGGAGGGTGTGGGATGTGGAGGAAAAGGGAGGGGAGGATGTGGGATGTGGAGGGAAGAAAGAAGGGAGGGTGTGGATTGAGAGAGGATTTTATTGTTGGGGTGCATGTGGCATGAGAGGTAGGAAGTTATTGGGGTTGGGAGAGGTGAGGGGTGTGATTCGGCATCAGAAGGGGTCTGTGGGGGTGAGGGATAGCATGAAAGGAAGGTGGTTTGTGTGGAGGAGGTGATGTAGTATGTTGAGGTATGGAATTGGGTGGTATGGGGGATGTGCTGTTCAAGGGAGTTGTTGGTGGTGATGTAGCGTGAGAGAAAGGTGGTTGATGGTGGGGGTGGGGAGAGAGGAAGTGGGTTGGTGGTTAGTTGGAGGATGTAACGGGAGTGGTGAGATGATTATGAAGATTGAGGAAGTCCTGTTAATCAATCTCGTGCATCATGGTCTATGAATCTATCAGCAACTGAAGAAGAGTAAAAGTGCTCTCCTGATTTAAATTGTTTTGTTTTGAAGCAGTCAGTCGCTGTCGTCATGGTGGTGCTCATTCTCCGCAGTCCGCATCCTCTTCTCTCCCGCCTCTATCCCAACTCCACCCCTCTCCCTGTCCCACCTCCCCTCACCCATCCATCCCTCCTCAACCCCTGTCCTCACTCCTCCCCTCTCCAATGTGTCTTATCTGGTACCAGTGAATCAAATCATTGTACGAGTATTATTCACGTGAAGTAATCTCTATGTGCAGTCACTGTTAGTAGGATGTGAATGTGTCTTTCAAGTAGTATTTTGTATTTAATGAGTGAACAGTTGTTGTACATTGCAGGTGCAGGTGGAAGGCACCATGTACCAGCTGCCGGTCTGTAATTTGGAGAGTATTCGAAAAGGACGTGCTGCGGTGAAACGCATCCTCCAGGACATTGGTCTCCATGCATGCAACCACAAACATAACGTAAGCTGGGAAACGATTGATAGGCCCAGGATGGTCAAGGGTGTGTTGGGTTAAAAAAAAGTTTTGGGGGAGTTTGAGGGTTGGGGGTGTCGGGTGGAATCGAGCCCAGTCAGTGGGTGTAGGAGGTTTGGTGGGAAAAGTTGGTAAGAAATGGAGATGGGTAATTGGAGGCTTATATGTCCTGATGGAATATTGTGTTTGCCAGGAAGATGACCAGGATCGAGAGAGGGTGGCGTGGTTCTTCAAGCACACAAGCTGGGATCACATGGCATGTGGAGATCCTCCACCGCCCAAGCGGCGAAAGGTACAGCCCTGCGAGCACTTGCTTTCCACGTGGACACAAATAATTGGTTCAATGAATACCACGCTGATGCAATCTTTCAAACTTGAGTATTTCTTGTGTGTATTTGATAATACTCAGTCGGTGCTTGGTTACCTGATGTTTTGCTGCATGTTCATTGTATCGCTGCATTTCCGAAGCACGTTCTGTGGTTTAAAAAAAAAAAATCATAATTTTGGTATAGGTGTTGAGGGTAGAACAAGTGTCAAAGAGAAGCAGGATGGCAAAAATGTGCAGATTGCAAAAAAGCACAAGGAAAGGAGTTAGATGAAAGGGGGTCATCTCAGCGGATGGAGTAAAGCTCAAAAGTCAAAACGGAGTACCATGAGATAATCATAGGTTGCACAGCGAGGGAAGGGGAGAATGAGACAACAGACTCAGGAAAGTGGTTCCATGCAGTCATGGCCAAAAATATTGGCACCATTGCACTTTTTTCAAATAATGCACCATTTCTTCCAGAAAATTGTTGAAATTAAAAAATCTCTTCGTGTCCACATTTGTATTTATTTGGTTTGCAGTCGAACAAAACAAAAAAAGCTGAAAAAATACTAAATCTTCGCTTTTTCTGCACAGAAATCCTAAAATGGCCCGAACAATATTATTGGCACCTTTTAGAAGTTGTGAGAAATAATTAGATTTCAAGCAGGTGATTCTCCTTTACTTTGGAATTGAACTCACCTGTGGTGAGTTGCAGGTGCCTGCAATATAAAAATCACTCTTTCAACCAGTTTGAATGGAGAAAAGGAGTCATTCTGCTGTTTTGTGTCACTGTGTGTCCCGCAATGAGCATGGAGAAAAAGAAAGAAAACTAGAGAATTGTGTGGGGAGGTCAGACACAAGATTGTAGCCGAGCATGGACAATCTCAAGCCTACAATTCCATCTCCAGAGACCGTGATGTTCCTGTGTCCACCACACGCAATGTTATCAGGGAGTTTAAGCAAGGGCATAGCACTGCAGCCAACCTCCCTGAACGTGGCCGCAAGAGAAAACTTGATCGAAGATTGCAGCAAAGGATTGTACGAATGGTGGAGAAAGCACAAAACTCTCGAGAAAACACCTCTATCAACTGCCAAACAGATTCAAGGTGACCTTCAGACACAGGGTACGATAGTTTCAACTCGCACCATCCGTCGCCAACTCGGTGAAAGGGGGTTCTGTGGGAGGAGACCCAGGAGGACCCCACTGCTGAGAGAGACATAAGAAAGCTCAACTGGAGTTCTCCAAAACACACCTGAACAAGCCAAAATCCTTCTGGGAGAATGTCCTGTGGACAGATGAGACCAAATTAGAGCTTTGTGGTAAAGCACATCATCTCTATGTTTACAGAAAACAAAATGAAGCCTTCAAAGAAAAGAACACCTTCCCTACAGTCAAACATGGAGGAGGTTCAGTGATGTTTTGGGGTTGCTGTGCTGCCTCTAGCATTGGGTACCTTGAATGTGTGCATGGCATCATGAAATCAGGAGATTATCAAGGAATTTTGGAGTGCAATGTTCAACCAAGTGTCAGAAAGCTGGGTCACCATTGAAGGTCATGGGACTTGCATCAGGACAGTGACTCCAAACACACTTCAAAAAAAACACCCAGGTCAAGACAAAATGCTGGACTGTTCTGAAGTGGCCAGAAATGAGTCCAGATCTAAATCCCATTGAACACCTGTGGGGAGATCTGAAAACAGCAGTTGGGAGAAGGCACCCTTCAAATCTGGGAGAACTGGAGAAGTTTGCACAAGAAGAGTGGGCCAAACTGCCAGTGGAGAGGTGGAGGAAGCTCATTCATGGCTATGGGAAGCGCTTGACTGCAGTTATTTTGTCCAAAGGCCCTGCTACCAAATATTAAGTCTAGGGTGTCAATCATTTTGTCAATGCCATTTATTTTTATTTTCTGATTTAAAAGGATTTATTAAGTTCTGAATCAAAAACAAAGGTTCTGTAATATTAATAGTCAAATAAAGAATTGTGGAGACCAAATACTTTCATCAATTTCAACTTATTTTTCGAGAAAATGGAGTTATTTGAAAAAAGTGCAAGACTGCCAATATTTTTGGCCACGACTGTATGGTGGAAGAAGGGGATTAATGGAGGTGAGCGTTAAATGTAGATTTGAGGATTGTAACAAGATGAGGGTTTCTGGTATAGTCCACGGAATTTTGGATGAACATATTGTACGCTATTATTTAAGCTAATCCTTCATCGAAGCAAAATAGGGGACACCGTTTAATCCTCAGCTGAAGACTGATTTTTCAACCTCAGACATGGGTAGGTTGGCTGGAATACCCACAACTGGATGACGAGATTATTGGGTGCAGCACAACAAACAACAACAGGCATTTTAAGGCCATTTCCCTGCAAGAGCAGGGGGTTAGCCTTGCGGTCCTTATGACAATCTTCTCCATTTTGCCCTATTTTCTGCATCTCCCCTTGTTAACCCCCTTGTCCGCATTTCTTCTTCCACCATCTTTAGCCAATTCTTTCTCGGTCTTCCCCATCCTCTACTTCCTTCTACATTCATTTCCATCACTCTTCTCAACCAGTCACTTTCATCCTTCCTCAACACAGGACCAAACCATCTCAAACTGTTTCTCTTCACAGCATCCATCACAGGCTCTATTCCCATCATCTTTCGCAATTCATCATATGTCTTCCTCTCTCTCTCTCAACGATACTCCACACATCCACCGAACCATTCGCATTTCCACCCTTTCCAGCCTTCGTTGCTGCTCTACGTTCATCACCCATGTCTCGCTCCCATAAATCATAACGCTTCTCACACATGCAGCATACACCTTTCCCTACAGCTTCAACGACACTCCCCTCCTCGTCAGCACGCCACTCAGTTCCCGAAACTTCTTCCATGCACATCTCACTCGAGCAACCGTTGCCGAGTCTGATCCACCTTCTCCATTCAGCATGTCTCCTAGGAAACAAAATGTTTTCACACCTTCCAGCTTCACGCCGTCTCCAAGATCCAACTCAACATTTCCTCCATCTGCAGCTCCCTCTGTGCACACCTTACACTTGAATGTAGCTGCCACACTGGTTAATGACCCTCTCAAACCACTACATTTTTGATGAACCTACTCGGCACACATTTTGCATTGAATGGAATTCACTCCGACACCCTTCCTGCACACAGCACACGGCCACTTCCCAGTTCTTTCCACCTCACCACATGCTTTACCACTTGCCATCACCTTCGTTTTTCCGATATTCACCTTCAGACCTTTTGTCTCCATACATTCCTTCCACTTGTTCATCTTCTCCTTCAGTCCATCCATACTTTCTGCAATCAACACCAGATCATCTGCATACAACAACTCCCACGGTAAACCCTCCTTTACGTTCCGAGCCAGCACCTCCATCACAACTACAAATAGTAGTGGACTTAGTACCGACCCCTGATGCACTCCCACCTTCACCTCAAACTCACCACTGTTCCCGTCCTTCGTCCTTACAGCTGTGCGCGCTCTTTTGTACATTGCCATCACTCCTCTGATCAACCATTCCTCCACTCCTAACTTCCTCAATGCCCATGTCACTACTTCACGTGGAACCCTATCTAATGCTTTCTCCAGATCAACAAATCCAAGAAACAACTTCTTCCTCTTCTCCATGTACTTCTCCTGCAACTGTCTCACAATAAAAAGCGCGTCTGTCGTCCCTCTTCCTGGCATAAATCCAAACTGCATTTCGTCGATCTTCACTTTCTTCCTTATCCTCCTCTCCAACACCCTTTCCAATACCTTCATTCCATGCTCCAATAACTTTATTGCTCGGTACGAGCCACAGTCCAGAGGGTCACCTTTCCCCTTGTATAGAGGGACGAGGGTACTCAGTTCTCAATCCACTGGAATGCGGCCTTCTTTCACCACCAGATTGCAGATCTCTGTCATTCTCTTCACACCCCAACTTCCCGCTGCCTTCACTTCACTTCACGGGTGCAGCTTGGTGTATAAATTGAAAGAGGACCCATGAGATGGTTACATTTTGGGGTCTTGATTTCCATGAAATGATGATCGAGGTTGGAGTTGTTTTTTAGTCTTGATGGATGGACGGATGGAGTTCATTAAGATGGCAGCACAGTGACCAACAAGCTGAGAGTGGCAGACAAGGATTTCCCTGTGGAGTTAGTTACTTCTTTAAGACGCAGCCCTGATGGTGGGTCACATGAGAGACGCCTTGCGGGATCGTGTGGGACGCCTTGCGGCTCCGGCGCGGGATCGCGGAACATGGAATGAAAACTTTTCGGATTGATTTTGCACTTTAAGTACTGGCCGATTAATTTTGAGACTGCAAAACCTCGTCTAGGAAAAGATACGTGCAGCTGAACAGAATGCTGAATTGCCACTGGCAAAGATAAATGGGCCAAGAAAGCTTCGGATTTTGTGTTGCATCTCATCATTGGTGGTTGCAGGAGACTCCATGTAGAATGACGAACTGGGCTCATTGGTGAAGGCTGTTGTCGATCTTCATTGGTGGACAGGTAGAATGATGTATATTGGTGGACAGGTAACCGCTGTGGGAAACGAGGAGAAGCTAGTGCTTCGGGCGTTAACCATTCATCGAAGCAAAAGATAACACGAGGCAAGATTGTTTTTTCAGTTGTATTTTGAACTTTGTCATCACGAGAGTTTGAAAATGTGATAATTTTGAATGTAATCGCTTGCTTTAAATTATAAAGGCAAATATCAATTCATACTCCATGTAAGGGTTTTACTTTGTATTTATTTTCAAAAGAAACCACTTTAATAATGCCTGAGGATGTGCGACTAAAAGGCAAGGAATATGCATTGTGGCACGGAGGTGGATTTAAACTTTTGCTGCAAATCCAAAATGAAAGTATCGACATTAATAAGTGGTTTGTCTATTTATTGTACTTTGGCTTGGTGATACTTTTGCATTTGAGAAAAGAAACGGTAGTTGTGTTTCTATAGCAGCTTCACCTTCGGACATGGCTCACCCTTTCTTCTCCTCCTAGGGCCCACCATTTCACCTGCGTTGCCGCCTCTGTGGACACGTGGCAGCCAATCCTCGGGCTCTGGAGGCGCACGCCGAAGCTCAGCATCGTTCACGCCTGGATGACTGTCTTCCCCTTGTGTGCCTCTTCTGCCCTTACCGTGCGCATCGCGCCGCCATGGAGCGGCATGTGGCTGCGTTCCACCCTCCACGCCGCGAGCCTCCCGCACCACAGCGGCACGGCCAACGGGTTGCGCCGCAGCCTCCTGGAGCCCTGTTTACACGCCGCTTCTTTGTGTGCCGCCGTTGCTCGCAAAAGAGCGTGAGCTATGCTGCTTTGCGGGCACACGTGGCACGGGCGCATCGCCTTGTGGCAGTTTCCGAAGTCGTGGGTTTGACCCTAGAGCTGTGCCGCGCAGCACCACCGGTCGTGACACCCAACGGCTTTGCTCCACCGGCACCACTCATTCGTCCTCAGTCGAATGCTCCAACTGCCTCTGCTGCTGCTGCCGCTGCCACCAACCAGATGTCATCAAAGAACGGGCGCTATGTTGATGTTTACTTCTGCAAGAGATGCGGCCTGAAGGAAGAAGCTTATGCGTTGCTGGTGCGACATGTGGCAGACATGCATGGTGTGGCTGACCCTCGTACACTTGTGGGGCACTACCTAAAGCTTGGAGGGCTTTCTGCTGGTGAAGCAGGACGCAAGCCTATTCCTGACAGGGTGAGACTAAACTTTGTTTGAATAATCGGAAATGGCAAGGTGGCATGAGTGCCTGTATGTAGGAAATGATGGGATGGGGCATGTCATTGGTTGCAGTTATTGAAGGTTTGCTCGCTATGAACTTAAAACTTGTTTTCTATCCCTTTCCTCCCCCCCAAATTTTAGGTGCTGCATCAAGCTGGACGTGCAGGTGCCTCACCTTTGCCGATCTCTGGCCGTTTGGTCAATCAAATGAGCAACTCTAATCCCAGTGCCAGAGTTCTCGCCAGGGGTAGGCCATCAACAGCTGCACAGCGTTGGAAGCTGTGTGAGGCGTGTATGGAGCTTGTGCCCGAAGAAGGCTTTCTCCGACATCGCGCTGGGCCCTGCCCTGGGTTCCGACCTGGGCGTCGACCCCCCTTACAAAGCAGCAGCAGTCCTGCAGGACAAAGTACCGGTGGAGTGGCACGTTGTGGGATCTGTGGTCTGACGGTTCGTGCCAGCCAACTGGCAGCACACCTTTCAACACAGCATGGAGACGTGTGTCATGCTTGTCGCATGTCCTTTCCTAATACAGCCTCTCTCATGGCACATGTGCACAAAAAGCATGGAGGATCCCTACCTCGACCGACACAGGACCACGGAAACATGGTAGCCGGTCGAGGGGCTGTGCCTTGCACCTCTAGCTCTGCTATGCGGGGGCGTCCACTCGGTCCATCAGGGACCATCTCTCGCCCAGGTCCTATTCGTTCTGGTTTCCAGGGTCCCCGACCCAATGAGGGTGTTCCCGGTGGTGGTATTCTGAAGTCCCTATGTCTGTTCTGTCAAGAACGTGTCGTTGGCTTGAAAGGGCAGCTTGCTGCTTTGATGGAGCAGCATCTCAATGCGAAACACAACGTGTTCACTCTGCGCCACCCTGCACGCCAAACGGTTTCGTACTGCTGCACCCGTTGCCGAGGTCGTTACCAGGACCCAGTGCAACCTGGTACAGTGGCTGCGCATCAGCGGCATTGTGTTGGCATCACGCGGGCGCAGCCGACTTCCAGCGGGCAGCCTGTCGAACAGGGCTTTATGCATAGTAATGCACAGCGATCCTCCGAGCCTCCACCACCTCCTGTGGAACTCATTTTGGACCCTTCCGGTGTCGCAGGCCGCAGTTATGAGGAGAGGAAGCGCTTCTTGCTTCGATACTTTCATAAGCAGCCTTATCCCATGCGTGGGGAACTGGCTGTCCTTGCTGAACGGCTTTGGCTGAACCGCACAGAGGTCACTGGCCTCTTTACTATCAAGCGGCGTCAGTGCTTGCGTTCTGTGGAGCGCTTGCAGACGGAGGTGCTCCTGGGGTTCGATATGCGCCAGCTTGCCATGGTAAAACACCCACTCGTCTTTCCAAGCCCCTCTCCAAACCTTGTCATTGCCCGTACAAGGATAAAAGAAGAAAAAAAGGATGAAGATGATGACGATAAAGAAGAGGGAGAGGTGGTGATTAAAGAGGAGTCGAGGATTGAAAATAGTGGGAAAAGCAAAGATGAAGATGCTACTGAAAATAGCTCGGAGGTGAAAATTGTGCCAGTTGGTCATGGTAGCAACAAGGTAGAGCCTGAGAATATTGACTGTATTGAGCTCTCGGATGATAGTCGAGGCCTGACTTCTGACCCCGATAGTGTCACGTTTGAGTCCAAGGTAGATTTGGCGACAGTTTCATTTGATCAGCAAGCAAGTGCGTGCAACTCGTCTTTTGGTGTCCGTGATGTTGCCGGTTCTTCTTCCTCTATTGACTGTAAAGATGTGAAGACTGATCATGAGGAGAAGGGTGATGCCTTTTATAACAAAAGCAACACGGAAACTCCTAATCCAGTAGAAGTGAAGGATGAAGATGCTGCTGTGGAGGAAGAGGTTAAAGTTGAGGTTAAAGAAGAAGAAGATGATGATGGTAAGCAAGACAATAATGAAGAAGTGGCTTTCAATCAGAATTTGGATGCAACTTATGACCATGGACTTGCGCTCCAGATTGGGGCTTCAGATGATTTTGAGCATCAGCAGCACCATCCTCAGGATCTCGGATCGGAGTTTCGAGATGATGGGGTCGAAAGAGACAGCGGCAGTAGCGCTTCTCCTAAACAGAATGTCGAAGCCAATGGGGAGGCTATTGCAGCTTTGCTCGAGGCCGGAGCCGGTCCGTTATCCCCGGATCCCTTTGAAGTCAAGGCCCAGTCACCTGCCCGGGGTCTGTTCGACCTCTCCGCACAGCTAGGTGCTCTCCGCCCTCTTGCTCCACCATCTCCTTCATCATCGTCTTCGTCGTCGTCCTCTTCTGCCGCTTCATTGTCTTCTTCTGCGTCTGCGTCGGCTTCGCTCGACCAAATTGAGGGTTCAGGTGCTGGGAGTGGGGCACAGTAAAGTGTGTTTGTAGAAGTGTAAGGGGTAAAAGAATAAAAACTCTACTGGATTTGGTATCTCCCCCAGCCTCCGCCCTCCCCCCCAAGCCTCATCCCCACCCCCCCCCCCCCTCCAACCTCCGCCCTCCCCCAAGCCTCATCCCCTCCTCCCCCAAGCCTCATCCCCTCCTCCCCCAACCCCTCCCCTCCTCCCCCAACCCCTCCCCTCCTCCCCCAACCCCTCCCCTCCCCCCCGCCCCGGCCTTCCCAATTGCTGACATTGTTACAAGATAGTTTGCTTTCCACTTTTCTCTTGGTTAGCTCCGTCTCCCTCGCACCATTGCTTGCCTGCTGCTTTCCCATCCTCAGCTTTCTTAGTTTCTGAAAGAAAGAAGAAAAAACCATTAAAGATCTCAATTAACGAAGAAGTGGAGGTAGCGATGTCTCCTTCCACGTCACTGCAGGGTCTCCATCGTTAGTGTGATGGACGTGTGCTCATTTGGACTTCTTGTGTGTCTTTGGTGGGGCTCCAGAACAATTTTTCTTTTTTCGGGAGGGGGTTGGAGTGTGTAGCGGGCTGCGTGACATCGGGCTGGAAGCGATGATATTGCTTTTTTGGGGGAGGGGAGATTTTTGATTGGAGCAA
This sequence comes from Myxine glutinosa, assembly GCF_964187855.1. NCBI lineage: Eukaryota > Metazoa > Chordata > Myxini > Myxiniformes > Myxinidae > Myxine > Myxine glutinosa. Next base: position 181,020,655 of record NC_136265.1, read on the forward strand.
TGTATTTGAAAGGGAGAGGGTGAATGTGGAGTTTGGGTAAACAATATGTAAAGGTCTAAACTATTCTCGGGATAATAATGATGATGTAATGGCTAACCGTCTTGTGGTATTGGTGGTCCCTGGTTCAAATCCAGTGTCCTTGTTTGGTCCATGGTTCAAATCTACTGTCGTCGTCTGAAACTGCTTTCTGTATTTTCACGTCTCTGCAGTTTTTAGGAACATTCACTTGACCCTCTGACCAATTCCTGTTGCATCTCTGGACTGAATGTCCGTTGCTTGCTTTATGTGCCAGCAATGTTTTATTTTTGATATTTTGTTATAAACCTTATTTTGTGGGCCTTTTTTTCCTCGTCATTTTATGTTTTCAAGGACACTGAAGCTTCAAGAGGGTGTTGGTTTAGTCTCTGGAAGGTCTTTAGTACCTGTTTGAAATTTGTAGTGAATGAGTGATAATATGGTGGTTATTTTGAGGCGATTCCTTCAGCAACCTTGTCATGGGATGGGGGACAGCAGGGTGGTGGGATGGATGATGATAAAGGTTACGGGAACAAAAAACTAAAGGTGGAAAACAAATTCTCAAATGTCATGCGATCTTAGCCCCCTCTGACACGGCTCTGCCGCGCCTCGAATTTTGGTAGCGGCAAGACCGGCGGGTCGAGCTCGAGTGGTCTTCGGCCATGGGCAGTCGTGAAGTTAGGGGTCCTGTATTTTTCCTGATGGCCACTGTGTACATGTTGTTAATACCTGTTTTGTTTGCACACACCACTCGCATACCTGCATCCTCGACAAAGCTTCGTCCAAAATGTATTTGATTGTTTAGATGACTTTTGCCTTCCTCGGTGGGGTTTCGCTTTGGAACTCGCCCGCCTGACCGAGGCCCGGGTCGGTGCGCCCAAGGCTTCACTTTGATCTTTATGGACCGAGGCCGAGACTCGAACCCGAACCTCTGTGCTCACCTCCCACCCCAACGTTAACCCCATGATGCCCCATGTTTTTCACCTCCGCCTGCATCTCTAGCGTCCCTGAAGTGGTTCCGGTTTTTGCCTCGATCAGCCCGTTCCCTGTGGCCCGTAGCTCTCAGTGCTTTATGAGTATTTATATAGCCTCGTGTGTCATCGTGCTTTCACTCTTGCTACCTGTTCCACATATATTTTTTAGAAAATAAAGCTTGATACAAACACGGGTTGTGTACCATGGTACTTCCTTCCTGCTTTCTTTTCTTTATTTTACTTGTATTGAGATGAATGAATTTTTTTTTTTGCTTTTTTGGGGGGTTTTGTTTTTACTCCCAGCACGTGAAGCGGAAAGTGGGGTTAAGCAATAGGTTCACCTCCTCCATGATTCTGTCCATAAACCTCAGTTTATTATCCAGGAACAACTTCTTGGAATTGATTTTGAAATGTTATATTTGCGAAAAAAAAGTGACAAGAAGGAAATATTATATTTTGGACATGGACATTGGACATGAATAGGAAGACAGGTATTTTGTTTAACTGTACTTTTTACCTCCACTACTGAAGGTGGGAGCAGGTTATGCTTTCACCCCTGTTTGTGAACAGGATATCTAAACCGGTTGTGGACGGATTCAGCCGAAATTTTGTAGAAAGGTTGGGTGTGTGACGAGAAGGAAAGGTTTAGATTAAATTTTTTTTTTGAAGTGATTCTTCAACATTGAGGGCCAAAAACGATACACAGCACGATATTTCATAAAGTTGTGGACGAATTCTGACCAAACTTTGTGGATGAGTTGGATCGGTGACGAGCAGAAGCCAATTCGATTTTGGCATCATGTATATTCAAGAACACGCTGACATTAAACAAGCCGATTTTTGGACCTTTCGGTGGGACACAAAACATCAAGTGTTCAGCCTGGTGGAGATGAGCTCTCTACCGAGTGCCATTCTAGTTTGTGCATGTGTGGTAACGATGAGTTGAAACACTGCCTGGTAGTGAAACAAAATGGAAAATAATTCCAAACGGGAAACTTGCTGTTAAGGACGTTATAGAATAACCACCTTTGGAGGCCATTTTTCCCCGCAGAGCTGTTGACGTTATAACGGACACAAACAACGGGCACGAATAACTAATGTAACATGTCGGACAGGGTGATGTTATCGACTCGCGGTAAAACCTGGAATTAATTTATTTGTACGACTTTTACGATGTTTATTTTTAATTTTACTGAATTGTAATCATAAACCCTAACATTAACCACATTGACTGAATTGTAATCATAAACCCTAACATTAACCACATTGACTGAATTGTAATCATAAACCCTAACATTAACCACATTGACTGAATTGTAATCATAAACCCTAACATTAACCACATTGACTGAATTGTAATCATAAACCCTAATATTAACCAGTTTTACTGAAATGTAATCATACACCCGAACATTAACTAGTTTTACAGAATTGTAATCATATACCCTAATATTAACAAGTTTTACTGAAATGTAATCATATACCCTAATATTAACAAGTTTTACTGAATTGTAATCATAAACCCTAATATTAACCAGTTTTACTGAAATGTAATCATACACCCGAACATTAACTAGTTTTACAGAATTGTAATCATATACCCTAATATTAACCAGTTTTACTGAAATGTAATCATATACCCTAATATTAACAAGTTTTACTGAATTGTAATCATACACCCGAACATTAACTAGTTTTACAGAATTGTAATCATATACCCTAATATTAACCAGTTTTACTGAATTGTAATCATAAACCCTAATATTAACCAGTTTTACTGAATTGTAATCATAAACCCTAACATTAACCACATTGACTGAATTGTAATCATAAACCCTAATATTAACCAGTTTTACTGAAATGTAATCATATACCCTAATATTAACAAGTTTTACTGAAATGTAATCATATACCCTAATATTAACCAGTTTTACTGAAATGTAATCATATACCCTAATATTAACAAGTTTTACTGAATTGTAATCATACACCCGAACATTAACTAGTTTTACAGAATTGTAATCATATACCCTAATATTAACCAGTTTTACTGAATTGTAATCATAAACCCTAATATTAACCAGTTTTACTGAATTGTAATCATACACCCTAACATTAACCAGATTGACTGAATTGTAATCATGTACCTGAACATTAACTGGTTTTACTGGATTGTAATCATATACCCTAACATTAATTAGTTTTACTGAATTGTAATCATATATGCTAACATTAATTGGTTTTACTGGATTGTAATCATATACCCTAACATTAACCAGTTTTACTGAATTGTAATCAAACACCCTAACATTAACCAGATTGACTGAATTGTAATCATAAACCCTAACATTAACCAGTTTTACTGAATTGTAATCATACACCCTAATATTAACCAGTGTTACTGAATTGTAATCATATACCCTAACATTAACCAGATTGACTGAATTGTAATCATAAACCCTAACATTAACTAGTTTTACAGAATTGTAATCATATACCCTAATATTAACCAGTGTTACTGAATTGTAATCATACACCCTAACTGCCTAACATTAACTAGTTTTACTGAATTGTAATCGTATACCCGAACATTAACTAGTTTTACAGAATTGTAATCATATACCCGAACATTAACTAGTTTTACAGAATTGTAATCATACACCCGAACATTAACTAGTTTTATTGAATAGTCATATATGCTAACATTAATTAGTTTTACTGGATTGTAATCATATATGCTAACATTAATTAGTTTTATTGGATTGTAATCATATACCCTAACATTAACGAGTTTGACTGAATTGTAATCATATTCCCAACAAATACTAGTATTACTGAATTGTAATCATATAACCTAACATTAACTAATTTTACTGAATTGTAATGATATACCTGAACATTAACTGGTTTACTGAATTGTAATCATCCACCCTAACATTAACTAATTTTACTGAATTGTAATGATATACCTGAACATTAACTGGTTTACTGAATTGTAATCATATAACCTAATATTAACCAGTTTTACTGAATTGTAATCATACACCCTAACATTAACGAGTTTGACTGAATTGTAATCATAAACCCTAACATTAACTAATTTTACTGAATTGTAATGATATACCTGAACATTAACTGGTTTACTGAATTGTAATCATATAACCTAATATTAACCAGTTTTACTGAATTGTAATCATACACCCTAACATTAACGAGTTTGACTGAATTGTAATCATATACCCTAACATTAACTAATTTTACTGAATTGTAATGATATACCTGAACATTAACTGGTTTACTGAATTGTAATCATACACCCGAACATTAACTAGTTTTACAGAATTGTAATCATATACCCGAACATTAACTAGTTTTACAGAATTGTAAACCCCAACATTGACTGGTTTTACTGAATTGTAATCATATATGCTAACATTAACTAGTTTTACAGAATTGTAATCGTATACCCAAACATTAACTGGTTTACTGAATTGTAATCATAAACCCTAACATTAACCAGTTTTACTGAATTGTAATCATACACCCTAACATTAACGAGTTTGACTGAATTGTAATCATATTCCCAACATATACTAGTATTACCGAATTGTAATCATATACCCTAAAATTAACCAGTATTACTGAATTGTAATCATACACCCTAATATTAACCAGTTTTACTGAATTGTAATCATATACCCTAACATTAACCAGTATTACTGAATTGTAATCATAAACCCTAACATTAACTGGTTTTATTGAATTGTAATCATACTAGGGCGTGCCCGTACGTGGGTGCAAAAAAACATGCGTGCAAACAACAACAACAAAAAAAAAAACTTTGAAACCACGTGGCAGTAACGACCACAGAACCCCCCCCCTCTATTTACATGAAATGGTTTGGTCCATTCGCAAAGCCAAAGCGAACGGCTTGCGAGTACGGTAGAACCCCCCCCCCCCCCTCTATTTACATGAAATGGTTTGGTCCATTCGCAAAGCCAAAGCGAACGGCTTGCGAGTACGGTGACCATACCTTGGGAACCACTTGTCCGATTAATTTCAAACCTTGAAAAGGCACATCCTCGGGTCCCCAGCAATATACCTGGCAAGTTTCAAGTATATCGGACCCGTGGTTGTCGAGAAACAGCGGTCACAGACAAACACACACACACACACAGACACACAGAGATTACTGGAATTATAGATAGATACCCGAACATTAATGAGTTTTACTGAATTGTAATCAAAATCTAATCGACTTGTTCTTGTCACCAAACCCCTCACCAAGTTTATTCATAACTCATAATTCGTACAATCCTTAGTTACTTCATTCTCTAAACTCACTTTCATTCCACCCCTCCTCAAACGTTCTCAAACGGATCTCTGATTTGAATATCTCAAGAAACCCAGTCTGTAATAAATGTTCGATTTTCTTTGATCATTCAAAACTTTCAAATCACCCCTCGCCCTCAAATCTCCCTCCTCACTCCTCTCCTTCAAAACTGTCAACCAACCCCTCCCCTTCTAATCTCCCCCTCACCTTCAAAGCTCACAACCTACCTCTCCTCCTCAATTTTCCCCCTCCCCTCAAATCTCCCCTGCCCCTCAAATCCCCCCCCCCCCTTCAAATCTCCCTCCTCGCTCCTCCCCTTAAACTCCCAACCCACCCTCCCCCTCAAATCTCACTCCTCAGCCCTCTCCTTCAAAACTCTCAACCAACCCCTCCCCTTCTAATCTCCCCCTCACCTTCAAAACTCCCAACCCACCCCTCCCCCTCAAATCTCCCCTCACTCTTCCTCATCAAATCTCTCCCCCCCCCCCCTCATTTTCCTTCTCACCCCTCCCCCCCTCATTTTCATTCTCACCCCACCCCTTCAAAACTCACCATTTTTCTTCAATTCTCCTCTCACCCCTCCTCCTCAAAGCTGCCCCTCCCCACTTCCTCTCCCTTCCAACTCATACCTCCACATCCTCCAACCATTTCGACTTCACTCTGTCACACCTCACTGTGCCTCATCCCATCACCATCAAACCTTCATTCTGCCCCTTCTCCGAGCTCTTCTGCAATCTCTGACACTATCAACAGCTCTCCCTACCTCCACCATCTTACCCTACCCCTCCCCTCCCCTGTCCTGTACCCGATGCTCCCCCTCCCTCTTCATTAACGGAATGGACCTCAAACATCCCGGGCCTCTGCTCAAACCCGATTGATCTCTCCATACAGGTTGCTTCAGACAAACCAGATTTGATCTGCTTAACAGAAACTTTCCTCCTTCAAGATGTCTGATTCCTTAATATCTCTTCCTGGTTACTCCCTCCTCAGGTATGATGGACCTGGGCCTCGTCCTGGTGGTGGGGTTGCTATTTTCATCAAAAACTCTTTTCCTCCCTCTCCCTGTACTGCCCTCTCTCCACCCCACCCCCAGGAGTACCTCTGGCTTCGGCTCCTTCTCCGCTCCCACCTTTTGTTCATATGTGTGTTGTACCTTCCACGAAACAGATGACTCCATTTATACTTTGCGACATCAACTGTCATCATACCAACTGGCTGGGTGTGGGTTACTCTCTCACCAGCCATGGCTCCTCAGCAAAGGACTTCTGCGACTCATTGGGACTGACAATCTGTCAATTTCCCGACCCGGATCTCAGTCAACGGAGCATCTTCTCTTCTGGACTTGGTTATGACTAACTTCCCTGCAAATGTCTGCTGCTCTTCTGTTCCAATCGGTTCTTCTGATCATGTGCTTGTTAAAGTGGACATCTCTCTGACCATTCTCAGAGAACCTCCTCGGCGTCGACGAGTCTGGCATTTCATTCAGACCGACTGCAAGCAGCCATAAATCACCTGGACTGGTCTCCCATCTCGACTGCCTCTGACATGAACTCTTCCTGGGAATTCTTCCAAAGTAAATTGCTCTCTCTCATGCACAGATTTATCCCATCTCGCCTTCAGTTGTCATACCCTTCCTCCCGTCCATGGTGCACTGAATCTTGTGGTGAGGTAGTTGCCCTGAAACAACTTGCCTTCGCCTCCTGGAAGGCAAATCCAACGGAAGACAATCTCATTTCCTTTCACAAAGCCCAGCACAAGTGTGTGTCTACCCTCAGGAGAGTCAGGAAACAATTTCTCTACTCTCACACCTGTCTCCCTCTTCCAAATCATGGGGGCATCTGGTCAAATCTGTTTCTGGTGTGTGTTCCCCCTCCATTCCCTCCCTTACCTCAAATGGCTACGCAGCTGACTCCGCAACTGAAAAAGCTGAATGCCTCAAAACTGTGTTTGCCTCAAAATCTTGTGTCCCAAACCAATCTCTATCTGTACCCACCTTACCCAATCATACGCAGCTGCTCCTGGACTCTGTGTCCTTCTCTCCTGACGAGGTGATGTTTCTGTCAATCCTCGACTCTGATTCTGCAACTGGACCAGATGGTATCAGTCCACGGGTCCTAAAATCCTGCTCTGCCGCTCTATCTCACCCTCTCTGTTCTCTTCACCCTCTTTTGCTCAAGGTCATCTGCCATCTTTACACAAAAAAGATGCTAAAACAGATCCTTGCAACTACAGACCAATCAGCCTGCTCCCAATCATCAAGGTCATGGAATCCATCATCGCTTCTGATATTAAATCCTTTCTCTTCTGCAATGGCTTGATCTCTGATCATCAATTTGGATTCAGACCATGTTATTCTACTCTGGACATGCTGCTTCTGCTGTCTCAACAATGGATGGAGGCCCTCAATGCCAAACAGGAAATCAAGAGCTGTCTCCTGGTTACGTATTTCCTCCCCAAACCCCGGTCACGGTGCACCTCAGAGTCTGGAGCGGGAACATAGCAGAAAGATTTGTTATTTTGTGTTTTCTAATAAACCATGGTAAAACCACACCAATGCAATATTGTACAACAAAACAAGTAATTGTATTAACAACTCTCACATACACAATAATAACACTATTAAAGAAAGTACAATGAAAATATCACTTGCATCAAATGAACAATACATATGATGGTACCATCATTCCCCAATGCTCTCGAAGCAATGAACTCGCAATACGCCAAACGTGAGTGGAATGTAACATTCCCCAAAGTCCGTGCCCGGATCTCCACGCTGGTCGAAGCCGTGCAGAACGACGAGAACAGGCAGGTATCGGCACGACGACGAACGAAGAGTTACGAGGTGAGATGTCGACATGGGAATTGAGCCGATATGTAAACCAACGGTGCTCCGCACGGCGAGGTTGATATGGAAATCCCAACGACATGACAAGATGCACCAAGTGGACAGCCTCTTCTTTTTCGAGACCAAAATGGCGTATAGGCCCATAATGGAAGCGCTTGATTTCTCCAACGACGACCTACACTTGGTGATAAACCCTGAGACGCAGGTTTCATAGCACACACAATATATGACGATGTTGCAGGCAACCCCTCCCCCGGGAAGCCTCAACTCATTCGCGACCAATATCATAAAAAGTCCGCTCACAGCCTTGACGTGATTCACGGCTGTATCTCTATCATGGCCGTTCTCCTCCTTCCGGTTCTTTGCCGCGTTTTTCTTTTTCCTCCACAAACATTTCTTTTTACCTTTTACTGGTCATCTCCATTTCACACAAAAAATCTCAACAATATTACCTGAAACTAAAAATCCTACAAGTATATAACAACAACAAAGGTGGAAGTGACGAATCTGTAACACTCCCATGACATCTCGTGCCTTCGATACGGTCAAGCACCCCGCTCTGCTCACCAAACTCTCCTCCTTTGTTATCCATGGAAATCTCCATGCATGGCCTGTGGACTTCCTCTCCAGTCACAGTCAACGTGTGGCCCTAAATGGAATTCTCTCATTTCCCCTTCCTGTTCAGGCTGGAGTTCCCCATGGCAGTGTTCTGGGCCCTGTGCTTTTTTTGTTATTCATCAATGATCTCTCCGACTCTTTGGAAAATCCTCTCTATCTCTTTGCTGATGACTCCAGTCTCTGCCGCTCTGTACGTCATCCCTCAGATCGGCAGGCAGCAGCCTCTTCACTCTGCAGACCTGGACAAAATCAGACTGGTCAAACAAGTGGAACATGTCTTTCAATCCTGACAAATCTCACACTCTTACGATGTCTCTCAAAGACCGACTGGAAAACCTTCCCACCTACTTTCTCAACAATCCTCTTGAAGAAGTTCTGTCGGTCAAGGTTTTTGGTCTCACTATCTGCCATGATATTTCCTGGGAAAACCACATTTCCAAGCAGGCCTCCAAAGCCAGTCGCCGACTCTGCATCCTCTGTCGTGCGAGGTCCTTCCTTGGCACACCTGAGCTCCTCACCACATACAAGCCTTTCATCCGCAGCTCAATGGAATACTGATCTTCCCTCTGGGCCGGTGCTCCTGCCTCACACCTATCTCTGCTTCACGCTGTTGAAACCAAAGCTTTCAGAATCATTGGAATCTCCCACGATGAAGCTGATTCTGAAGGCCTTTCACTCTCTCTCAGCAGGCAGGTTGGTGGTCTTTCTGTCTTCCACCGAGTCCTGTTTGGCCTAGTTCCCCCAGCTCTGTCCGTGCTGTGTCCCCCAAATATTCCTGCAGGACGCACAAGAACTGCCAGCAACCCTCTTCTGGTGAAACTGCCAAAATCAAGACTCTCTGCTCACCTTCACTCTTTTTTCCCCACTTCTGGCACAAACTCCCACACTTTCTTCAATCCCACTCCTCCAGGTCTTCAAAATAGCTGTTCACCACAATCTCTTATTTTCCCCCATCCAAAACCTTAATCTTTTCTACCCCCATTAATACACCCCAAATCCACCTCTTTCAATCTCCGACTTCATTCCTGAAATTCCTAGTCGTGTCAATTTGTTTAATCCCATGGTCGTCCCTGTCACATAAGTCGTCCCTGTCACATATGCTAAATCTCTACCAAATTTCGTCCGAATCCGTCCACAACTTTTTCAGATATCCTGCTATGTATCGTTTTTGGCCCGATCTCCCAATGGTGAAGAATTACTTAAAAAAAAAAAAAATTCTCGTAGCCAGATCCGAATCCGGATCTTCACCAAAATCCAATCATTTCGTCCTCGTCACATTCGCTACATCTCTGCCACATTTCGTCCGAATCCATCCACAACTTGGAGATATTTTGTTCACAAACAAACAGGGGTGAAAACATAACCTCCATCCACCTTCGGTGGTGGAGGTAATAATCGTCTTCACCTGAGCTCTGTTTAAGCCAAAGAACTGAATTAAATTAAAAGGTCAACATACATTTGTAACCAATGCACTCACCATGACGGAGTACAAACATATGCCTCCATGTACGGACCGTGCATGGGACGTGCTAATGCCATGTACAGACCGTGCATGGGACGTGCTAATGCCATGTACAGACCGTGCATGGGGCGTGGTAATGCCATGTACAGACCGTGCATGGGACGTGGTAATGCCATGTACAGACCATGAATAAGGTCTGTTTGGGACAGATATAAAAATCTCACCTGCTATATCAAACCCTCTCACCTGTATTGCCATTTCCGCTTCGTGGTTGCTCCATGTGCAGGTCGGATGCACGGCTGCTCCTTCCACCTGAACCAAGGTTACATTTTCCGAATCTGATCCATCATGTTTTTCTGTTTGATAGTTTTGTTTCCCTGTGCTTTGTATTTTCATCAAAACTTTTCCATGATAAATTTTACCTTCGTCAATATTTGTTGAATTCATTATTCCGTGTAATCCAGGCCTATTCGGATAGACAGGAGCTGATAGTCTTGGTTTTGAGGTTGGGTTTTTTTCCTCTGTGTTCCTCCCCCTGCCCCCCAACCCCAACATTTTTTACTTTCTACCTTTGCAACGTTATCCTATTCCCTCTAATAAAAAACAAACAAACACTCTTTCTACCTGTACATCTCATCTTTTCCTCAATCATTTTCTCAATATCTTCATTGAAGAAAATGTTTCTTCCTTTAAGAAAAAATTTTCATGTATTAAAATGCTTCAATTCCCATATTCCTCGAGCATCAGCATTGAGCACGTCACGTGTTCTTCAGCACGTCACGTGTTCTTCAGCACAAGGGCAGAGTTTGCAAACCCGTCCCTCACCGAAGTCCTGGTCCTTCATCCATCCTCCGGTTCCTACAGTGCGACTTTTCTCCTTACCTTCAACAATTTTTTTCCATCCATCCCATGATTTTTATCTGTTAAATATGAGAATCCTGAGACATCCAGTTTGCACAGGTTGTCTGCGCACACCAATCAAATCCCCTTCACGTCATTTTACAGTGTCCAACGTCTCCCGCAAGTCCGCATCCCACCGACCCTACCTCTTGTGCGTGTCCTACTCTTCAACATCCTTCATTTCTCCACCTGCATCCCACCTCACCTCACACTGTCACCATCCGACCCCTCTTAGCTCTCCCCTTGTCCCAGCCCCTTCATCTCTACCTTCTCTACAACCTGGTGGCACCTTAAGTCTCCCTCTAGAATATGCTCCCCTTCCATCCCTTCCCTCAATTCAGATGGCACCACAGCAGACTCCGCTCATGGGAAGGCCGAATGCTTCAATTTTGTTTACTTTGACATCTCGTGCCCCAACCCGTCACTCCAGAGGTGGCTGGTGGCTCCAGTGGCGTCACTGACTGATTGACTGACTGACTCCAGCTGGACCATCATTCGAGAAACATGCTCTGCTGCTCTTGCACATCCATTATCTGCCATTTTCATCCTATTTGCCTCGGGTTGTCTTCCATGTTCTTGTAAATCAGCCAACCTTAACTGTATGACAGAAAAAAGGTGCAAAAATGGATCTGCTCAACTACAGACCTATCGGCTTACTTCCAATCATGAGCAAAGTCATGGAAATCCGTCATCGCAGTTGATAAACCCTTTTTCTCCGACAACCTCATCTCAGATCACCAATCCAGACTCAGATCAGGTCATTCCACCTTGGTCTTGCTGCTTCTACTCGCACAACAATGGATGGAGGCCCTCAAGATCAGACATTAGATCAGGGCCTTCTCTCTGGGCATATCTTGTGCTTTTGATAGTCGGTCATCCTGTGGCATCCAAGGTGAACTCCACACCTGGTTTACCGACTTGCTCTACTCTCGTTGCCAATGTGCGGCTCTCAACGGAATCCTTTTATCTCTCCGTTGAGTTGAGGCTCGAGTGCCCCAAGGTATGGGTCTGGGCCCAGTCCTGTTGCTGATCTTCATCAACGACCTCTCTGACTCTCTGGAAAATCCCCTTTATCCGTTTGCTGATGACTCCACCCTCTGCCGTGACATCCCTCATCCTTCAAACAGGTAGGCAGCAGCCTCTTCCCTTTCTAATGAACATGACAAAATCACAAGATGGTCAAAATGGTTTTTTGATGGTTTTTTTATTTAATTATCTCTGCATAATTCTTAATTCTTCTAAATGTGGCATTATCGGTAGGGGGTGAATACCTTTGCAGGCAAATGCATACTGGCAAAATTCACTGTTTAGGATTAGCTATCAACCAATTGGAATGTCTTTCAACTCCACCAATTCCCACACACTCACTCTTTCTCTCTGAAGGGACCATCTGGCAAACCCTCCCATCTACTTTCTTGACAATCCTCTTGAAGAAGTTGTCATTCAAACCTTTAGGTCTCACTATCAGCCATGATCTTTCTTGGGCAAATCACGTCAAAATTGGACTCCAAAGCCAGCTGCAAACTGGGAATCCTCAGTCATACAAATTCCTTCCTTCCACACTTTAATTCCTGTCCACCTACAAGGCCTTCATTTGCAAATTGATGGAATATTGCTCTCCCCCCTGGGCTGGCTCCCCTGCCTCATTTCTTGCTCAGCTTGATGCCATGGAAACCAAGGCATTCAAGATTATTGGAATCTCCTGCCTCCTGGGATGAAGCTGAGTTTATGGGCTTATCATTTCACCATTAAACAGGTTGGTGGTCCCCATCTTCTACTGCCTCATTTCTGGTCTTGCACCTTCTGCTCTGTGCTTTGTCCCCTCCCCTCCCCTCCAGGGTTCTGCAGGTGGCATATGGTCCACCATCAACCCCATCCTCATGAAATGACCTAAATCCAGAATCGCTACTCACCACCACTCATTCCTCTTCTTCCTGTCTGTGGAACCAACTTCCACATTCTCTTCAATGTCATTTTCTCTCCAAGACAAATGTTCACCACAATCTCAGATCGTCCACAGCCAAAACCACAATCTTTTCCACCCTCGTTAACCCCTCCCTCCTCCCAAATTTCCATTTTTCCCTTCCTGAGAGTTTCCTCCTGTATCAATCTTCTCCAACCCATGTGTCCTTTCCTCCCTACACCCATTGTTTGGCCCAAGTCTTTCTCCATCTTGTTCTTCAACTCCACTGTTAGTGTCCCCCTTTCCTTCTACTGTTCCTTGTGTCCTGTTGCTTCCTGATCTGTTCAGTATATTAGCTCTTCCACAAGCCTCGACTTGATACGAAAATAATTCAAATCCAAAGGTGGTTTTACATTCTTAAAGCACCTTGCTATTGACCAATGTATTCGGCCTTAATGTAACGTGAGCATGGGGGACAATGGAAGCAGGTGGAACGCTGCACCCTTCCCTCTGATCTATCAATGATTCTACAACTACACTTTCTACACTTTATGGTCCTTTATATAATCTGCAGTCGAGATGGAGACCAATGGCAAATAGATGGTAGAAGAATGAAAACAAATAAAGCAAGTTTATTTAAGTAAAACGAATCATAACAGGATCCACTGATGTGTAGTGTCATAACGGGGAGCCTATAGTTTCATTAAATGGTTATAGGTGATCTTGTGCTTTGGTTCAAATAAAGACAGGTGTATATAAACCCCCACTATTTTTGATTGTCAGGTACCACAGCTCAAAGCCTCGTCACCACAAGTAATGTATTCAACCACTCATGATATCCTAAAACCACACATTTTGATTGAGAATACAATAATCACAGAACACATGGCGACTCTCACTTCAGGCCTCATTTCATTATACCTCATCAATGGTCATCTGCCCTTTCATGAAACCTTAAAATCAAGACAAAGGGGAAAAAAACAAAAAAAAAAGCACAAACATGTAACAACTACCAAAAAGTGCATAATCGAAGGTAGCAATTAAAATGGGTCGAACTCGTGATCTTCCACGAAACACTAATTCCATTGTGATCCTCATTCGAAGCAGTGTAAAAAGATGTTATGGACCTTGTCCTGTCAGCAACATCTACAAGGCAAACATGGTATCTTCACTCGATCTCCACTAGCAAGTCTCCTTCGCCAACCGTTGAGCCTGGCTTAATGTTCACCGTTTTGACCTTGCCGCCACGTGCGGAAACGAGGCTGTTTTGCATTTTCATTGCCTCGATCACACAAATCTCTTGTCCCGACACCACGTGGTCGCCGAAGGCGACAGCGATGGAGATCACCGTTCCGGGCATCGGAGAAAGGAGCTGGCGGGAGAGGTCCGCGATCGATGGTTCCGGCATCAAGGGGAGTAGGCGTGCCACCGAGGGCGACAGCACCCGGAGTTCATAGGCCGTACCCAAGAACTGCAGAGTAACATGGCCGGTAGCATCGTGGCGCAGCGGTTGAAGCAGCCGCTCGTTGTGAGCCACCTCCAGGCTTAGCAAAGGTGATGAGAGATCTATTTGGCCAATAACTTCAACTTCATGGTCCTCAATTGCCACGACGTGGGTCTTTTCATCTTTCACTGTAACTTTTACCTCATATTTCCTATCACCAAGATGTACCCATAGCTCTATGGGTTCAAAAGACATTTGCAAACTACGTCCTTGTGACTTTATGGTGCGAGCACGACGCACATATGATACCTCGAGCGCTGCTGCCACAGCAACGAGCTCTTCAGACTCATCATCAGTCAAGAGGTGACCTTTGAAACCATCGGGATATTCTTCGGCAAGGAAAGCCGTGCTCAACTGACCCGATGCAAACCGCTTGCTTGCAATAACTTCCCGGAGGAGTGAAACATTGTGGGTCACACCACGAATTACGTAGCTGTCCAGTGCCTGAAGCATAGAGGTGAGAGCCTCCCCTCGGCCCTCACCCCACGTCACCAGCTTGGAAATCATTGGATCATAATAGATGGACACCTCGCTTCCCTCACGTACACCGCTATCTATCCTCACACCAGGCACCTGAACTGGCTCCCTGTATCGCGACAGCCGCCCAACAGAGGGCATTCCAAAGGCCTTGTAAGGATCTTCAGCATAGACTCTACTTTCCACAGCCCAACCACGCAATGGTACGTTTTCTTGCTTCATCGGTAACTGGTGTCCGGCTGCAATCCATAGCATTTCCGCGACCAGATCCAAGCCGGTGATGCACTCGGTGACCGGATGTTCGACCTGCAGTCGTGTGTTCATCTCCAAGAAGTAAAACTGGGATTGGGAGTCCACCAGGAACTCTACGGTCCCCGCAGAGACATAGCCTACGGCTAACGCCAACTGCACCGCCTGCTCACCCATAGCGCGCCTCGTTTTGGGGTCTAAAAAAGGGCTGGGAGCTTCCTCGATGACCTTTTGGTTTCTTCGCTGGACCGAACATTCCCGCTCGTTGAGCCACACGGCATTTCCGTGTTGGTCGGCCAGGATCTGCATCTCGATGTGGCGTGGGCAATCTATGAACTTTTCGACGAGCAATCGACCGTCTCCAAAGCTCGACACCGCCTCTTGCTCAGACATACGGAAACCCTCGCGTACCTGTGAATCGTTGCGAGCCACCCGCATGCCCTTGCCACCCCCACCCGCAGATGCTTTGATCATAACGGGGTAACCCACGTCCCTCGCGATGCGCACCGCCTCGTCGGCGTCTGGCACTACTCCATCGAAACCTGGGATGGTGTTGACTCCAGCAGCTCGTGCAATCGACTTGCTCTCCACCTTGGAATAACAAAACACGATGCATTAGTTAGTATTACAAGGTGGTTAGTATTACACCAGAAATCACTCGAAGTTAAAACTAGAGGTTCCAGGGAACCTGAACTCAACTGGTCTATATCAATATGGTTAGAATATGCATAATAGAACCACAAACTATATAGTTTATATGTGCTAAAAATATATGACAAAAATTGATTTTTCAATATGGCCGCCCGGCCGCGCCCATTTTTGGGCGTGCAACGCCCAAATGCAATCCCAAACTAGTTTATGTCAGAGATGCTGCATAATAAGTTTCATCAAATTTCATCAATATTTGTGACTTTTAGAGCGTAGACATCGAATTGTTTACAGACGAAAGACAGACGGACGATGGACACTGGGTGTCGACAAAAACTCAGCTGGACATAGTCCAGTTGAGTTAATAAACAATGTGACGGTACGTTGACGCAAGTCTCATAGGCACATCATGTGGAAGAATAAAATACAAGATATCCTGCATGAGGACCATTCGAGCCCACATTGGTGCAGTGCTTTCCTAATAAGCAGCTGCACGTCCCATTCCAAAGATCAATATCAAAGTTAAACACGTTTTACATAAAACATCTCAAATCGCCCAAACTGGTCGCAGCTGTCCCTCCTTGACCCCAGACACCCCATACTTATTCACCTTGTCCCCCATAGCACGGATCGCAGGAACTGGTGGACCAATAAACTTCATGCCCTCTGCTTCGATCATGCTGGCAAAGTTGGCATTTTCAGAGAGAAATCCATAACCAGGATGTATCTGCTCAAACAGGACGATCAGAACAAAATCAACACAAAGGAAAACAGCTTGGGAGAGGGAATATGCAAGTAAAAGGTTTAAGGAGGAATAGTGATGGCAGATGCGAGAGGGCCGGGGGACCGAGGGGTGGGGGTTGGGGGGACCGAGGGGTGGGGGTTGGGGGGACCGAGGGGCGGACGTTGGGCGGACCGAGGGGCGGGGGTTGGGGGGACCGAGGGGCGGGGGTTGGGGGGACCGAGGGGCGGGGGTTGGGGGGACCGAGGGGCGGGGGTTGGGGGGACCGAGGGGCGGGGGGCCGAAGCGAGGGGAGTTGGGGGGCCGAGGCGAGGGGGTTGGGGGGGCCGAGGCGAGGGGGTGGGGGCCGAGGCGAGGGGGTGGGGGCCGAGGCGAGGGGGTGGGGGCCGAGGCGAGGGGGGTGGGAGGAGAGGGGGTGGGAGGAGAGGGGGGTGGGGCCGAGGCGAGAGGAGTGGGGGGCCGAGGCGAGAGGAGAGGGGGGCCGAGGCGAGAGGAGAGGGGGGCCGAGGCGAGGGGGTTGGGGGGCCGAGGCGAGGGGGTTGGGGGCCGAGGCGAGGGGGTTGGGGGGCCGAGGCGAGGGGGTTGGGGGGCCGAGGCGAGGGGGTTGGGGGCCGAGGCGAGGGGGTGGGGGCCGAGGCGAGGGGGTGGGGGCCGAGGCGAGGGGTTGGGGGCCGAGGCGAGGGGTTGGGGGCCGGGGCGAGGGGAGTTGGGGGGCCGGGGCGAGGGGAGTTGGGGGGCCGGGGCGAGGGGAGTTGGGGGGCCGGGGCGAGGGGAGTTGGGGGGCCGGGGCGAGGGGAGTTGGGGGGCCGGGGCGAGGGGAGTTGGGGGGCCGGGGCGAGGGGAGTTGGGGGGCCGGGGCGAGGGGAGTTGGGGGGCCGGGGCGAGGGGAGTTGGGGGGCCGGGGCGAGGGGAGTTGGGGGGCCGGGGCGAGGGGAGTTGGGGGGCCGGGGCGAGGGGAGTTGGGGGGCCGGGGCGAGGGGAGTTGGGGGGCCGAGGCGAGGGGGTGGGGGCCGAGGCGAGGGGGTGGGGGCCGAGGCGAGGGGGGTGGGAGGAGAGGGGGGTGGGAGGAGAGGGGGGTGGGGCCGAGGCGAGAGGAGTGGGGGGCCGAGGCGAGAGGAGTGGGGGGGCCGAGGCGAGGGAGTTGGGGGGCCGAGGCGAGGGGGTGGGGGCCGAGGCGAGGGGGTGGGGGGCCGAGGCGAGAGGGGTGGGGGGCCGAGGCGAGAAGGGGTGGGAGGCGAGGGGGGCGGGGGGCCGAGGCGAGAGGAGCGGGGGGCCGAGGCGAGAGGAGCGGGGGGCCGAGGCGAGAGGAGCGGGGGGCCGAGGCGAGAGGAGCGGGGGGCCGAGGCGAGAGGAGCGGGGGGCCGAGGCGAGAGGAGCGGGGGGCCGAGGCGAGAGGAGCGGGGGGCCGAGGCGAGAGGGGGGTGGGGCCGAGGCGAGAGGAGTGGGGGGCCGAGGCGAGAGGAGAGGGGGGCCGAGGCGAGAGGGGTGGGGGGCCGAGGCGAGAGGGGTGGGGGGCCGAGGCGAGAGGGGGTGGGGGGCCGAGGCGAGAGGGGTGGGGGGGCCGAGGCGAGAGGGGGTGGGAGCCGAGGCGAGGGGGGCGGGGGGCCGAGGCGAGGAGGGCGGGGGGCCGAGGCGAGAGGAGCGGGGGGCCGAGGCGAGAGGAGCGGGGGGCCGAGGCGAGAGGAGCGGGGGGCCGAGGCGAGAGGAGCGGGGGGCCGAGGCGAGAGGAGCGGGGGGCCGAGGCGAGAGGAGCGGGGGGCCGAGGCGAGAGGAGCGGGGGGCCGAGGCGAGAGGAGCGGGGGGCCGAGGCGAGAGGAGCGGGGGGCCGAGGCGAGAGGAGCGGGGGGCCGAGGCGAGAGGAGCGGGGGGCCGAGGCGAGAGGAGCGGGGGGCCGAGGCGAGAGGGGGGTGGGGCCGAGGCGAGAGGAGTGGGGGGCCGAGGCGAGAGGAGAGGGGGGCCGAGGCGAGAGGGGTGGGGGGCCGAGGCGAGAGGGGTGGGGGGCCGAGGCGAGAGGGGTGGGGGGCCGAGGCGAGAGGGGTGGGGGGGCCGAGGCGAGAGGGGGTGGGAGCCGAGGCGAGGGGGGCGGGGGGCCGAGGCGAGGAGGGCGGGGGGCCGAGGCGAGAGGAGCGGGGGGCCGAGGCGAGAGGAGCGGGGGGCCGAGGCGAGAGGAGCGGGGGGCCGAGGCGAGAGGAGCGGGGGGCCGAGGCGAGAGGAGCGGGGGGCCGAGGCGAGAGGAGCGGGGGGCCGAGGCGAGAGGAGCGGGGGGCCGAGGCGAGAGGGGCGGGGGGCCGAGGCGAGAGGGGCGGGGGCCGAGGCGAGAGGGGCGGGGGGCCGAGGCGAGAGGGGCGGGGGGGCCGAGGCGAGAGGGGCGGGGGGCCGAGGCGAGAGGGGCGGGGGCCGAGGCGAGAGGGGCGGGGGCCGAGGCGAGAGGGGCGGGGGGGCCGAGGCGAGAGGAGCGGGGGGCCGAGGCGAGAGGGGCGGGGGCCGAGGCGAGAGGGGCGGGGGGCCGAGGCGAGAGGGGCGGGGGGCCGAGGCGAGAGGGGCGGGGGGCCGAGGCGAGAGGGGCGGGGGGCCGAGGCGAGAGGAGCGGGGGGCCGAGGCGAGAGGGGTGGGGGGCCGAGGCGAGAGGGGTGGGGGCCGAGGCGAGAGGAGCGGGGGGCCGAGGCGAGAGGGGCGGGGGGGCCGAGGCGAGAGGGGCGGGGGGCCGAGGCGAGAGGAGCGGGGGCCGAGGCGAGAGGGGCGGGGGGGGGCCGAGGCGAGAGGGGCGGGGGGCCGAGGCGAGGGGAGTGGGGGCAGAGGCGAGAGGGGGTGGGGGCAGAGGCGAGAGGGGGTGGGGGCAGAGGCGAGAGGGGGTGGGGGCCGAGGCGAGAGGGGGTGGGGGGCCGAGGCGAGAGGGGGTGGGGGCCGAGGCGAGAGGGGGTGGGGGCCGAGGCGAGAGGGGGTGGGGGCCGAGGCGAGAGGGGGTGGGGGCCGAGGCGAGAGGGGGTGGGGGGCCGAGGCGAGAGGGGGGTGGGGGCCGAGGCGAGAGGGGGTGGGGGCCTTGGCGAGAGGGGGTGGGGGCCGAGGCGAGAGGGGGTGGGGGCCGAGGCGAGAGGGGGTGGGGGCCGAGGCGAGAGGGGGTGGGGGCCGAGGCGAGAGGGGGTGGGGGCCGAGGCGAGAGGAGCGCGGGGCCGAGGCGAGAAGGTGGAGGGCAGTGGGGGGCCGAGGCGAGTGGTGGGGGCGAGGTGAGAGGGGGTGGGGGGAGAGGAGAGAGGGGGTGGGGGCCGAGGAGAGAGGGGGTGGGGGCCGAGGAGAGAGGGGGTGGGGGCCGAGGAGAGAGGGGGTGGGGGCCGAGGAGAGAGGGGGTGGGGGCCGAGGAGAGAGGGGGTGGGGGCCGAGGAGAGAGGGTGTGGGGGCCGAGGAGAGAGGGGGTGGGGGCCGAGGCGAGGAGGGTGGGGGCCGAGGCGAGAGGGGGTGGGGGCCGAGGCGAGAGGAGCGGGGGGCCGAGGCGGGGGCCGAGGCGAGGGGGTGGGGGCCGAGGCGAGAGGGGGTGGGGGCCGAGGCGAGAGGAGGCGGGGAGCCGAGGCGAGAGGGTGGGGGCCGAGGTGAGAGTGGAGGGGAGTAGATGACGTAGCACTCACCGCTTGACTGCCACTCTCTTTGGCCACCTGGACGATCTTATCGGCTCGCAAGTAGCTTTCCGCGCTGGGAGCCGGACCGATATCCCACGACTCGTCTGCTTGTTCCCGGTGTGGGGTCGCGGTGTCCGCGGAGCTGAAAACGGCCACGGACGAGATTCCGAGACGGCGGCACGTCCGTATGACCCTACAGGCGATCTCCCCGCGGTTTGCTACGAGCACCTTGTCGAACGGCCGCCCGACCCCTCTGTCGTCCTTTTCCACTTTGACGTTCGAGCTCAAACTCAAAGCCCGGCACGCATGACGTCCCCGTGTCCACGTCCATGCAGATGACCCCAGACATGAAGATAATCGAAAGCGAGCCGCTGCCATTGCCGAAACCCCTTCAGGCTTCACACCCTTCAAGCTTCTCCCTTTCCTGCGAAACCTGCCTCAACAGTAACACCACCACTCGCACAAGCCCCTTCTCTCAATCAGTTGCTTAATTATCCATTCTTATCACAATTTTTTGGATTTCCCCTATTTTAATGCGTGTTTAAGATTAATGCATCGAAACAAAACATAAATCCATTCACGTGGAAACAAACAGTACAGAAAACAGCGTTATCCACTGCATTACACCGCCTAACCAAGAACCCGGAGGAAGCAAAGCGGGCTTTCATACAAATATCACGGATGGAGTTGGAGAGACCTAATCCCAATTCTAACACCAACACTAAGTTCTATCCGATGGAGAGACTTAATCCCAATTCTAACACCAACACTAAGTTCTATCCGATGGAGAGACTTAATCCCAATTCTAACACCAACACTAAGTTCTATCCGATGGAGAGACTTAATCCCAATTCTAACACCAACACTAAGTTCTATCCGATGGAGAGACTTAATCCCAATTCTAACACCAACACTAAGTTCTATCCGATGGAGAGACCTAATCCCAATTCTAACACCAACACTAAGTTCTATCCGATGGAGAGACCTAATCCCAATTCTAACACCAACACTAAGTTCTATCCGATGGCGAGACTTAATCCCAATTCTAACACCAACACTAAGTTCTATCCGATGGAGAGACCTAATCCCAATTCTAACACCAACACTAAGTTCTATCCGATGGAGAGACTTAATCCCAATTCTAACACCAACACTAAGTTCTATCCGATGGAGAGACTTAATCCCAATTCTAACACCAACACCAAGTTCTATCCGATGGAGAGACTTAATCCCAATTCTAACACCAAAACGGAGTTCTATCCGATGGAGAGACTTAATCCCAATTCTAACACCAACACTAAGTTCTATCCGATGGAGAGACTTAATCCCAATTCTAACACCAAAACGGAGTTCTATCCGATGGAGAGACCTAATCCCAATTCTAACATCAAAACGGAGTTCTATCTGATGGAGAGACTTAATCCCAATTCTAACACCAAAACGGAGTTCTATCTGTTGGAGAGACCTAATCCCAATTCTAACATCAAAACGGAGTTCTATCTGATGGAGAGACTTAATCCCAATTCTAACATCAAAACGGAGTTCTATCTGATGGAGAGACTTAATCCCAATTATAACACCAAAACGGAGTTCTATCCGATGGAGAGACTTAATCCCAATTCTAACACCAAAACGGAGTTCTATCCGATGGAGAGACCTAATCCCAATTATAACACCAAAATGGAGTTCTATCCGATGGAGAGACCTATTCCCAATTCTAACACCAAAATAGAGTTCTATCCGATGGAGAGACCTAATCCCAATTCTAACACCAAAACGGAGTTCTATCTGATGGAGAGACCTCATCCCAATTCTAACACCAAAACGGAGTTCTATCCGATGGAGAGACTTAATCCCAATTCTAACACCAAAACGGAGTTCTATCTGATGGAGAGACTTAATCCCAATTCTAACATCAAAACGGAGTTCTATCTTATGGAGAGACTTAATCCCAATTCTAACACCAAAACGGAGTTCTATCCGATGGAGAGACTTAATCCCAATTCTAACACCAAAACGGAGTTCTATCCGATGGAGAGACCTAATCCCAATTCTAACACCAAAATGGAGTTCTATCCGATGGAGAGACCTAATCCCAATTCTAACACCAAAATAGAGTTCTATCCGATGGAGAGACCTAATCCCAATTCTAACACCAAAACGGAGTTCTATCTGATGGAGAGACCTCATCCCAATTCTAACACCAAAACGGAGTTCTATCCGATAGAGAGACTTAATCCCAATTCTAACACCAAAACGGAGTTCTATCTGATGGAGAGACTTAATCCCAATTCTAACACCAAAACGGAGTTCTATCCGATGGAGAGACCTAATGCCAATTCTAACACCAAAATGGAGTTCTATCCGATGGAGAGACCTAATCCCAATTCTAACACCAAAATGGAGTTCTTTCTGATGGAGAAACCTAATCCCAATTCTAACACCAAAATGGAGTTCCAGCGGATTAAACTGCTTGAATGAATTACGTATTTCCTAACTGATCGAACTCGGTGTGTGAAAGTTAACGGAAATGTATTTTCACAAATTTATGTAAAGTTGATGAATGGTTTATTTAGGTTTAAGCTGGCTATCTTTGGGGACGCAGATCTGTTCAGTCCTCGATGTCCGCATCTTGATGGAGATGGAGTGATGGAGTGATGGATACAGTGTGCTGTCGTCAAAGTGTGTTTGTTCAAGGGGACAAGATCTATCCTGGAACTCGAACTGTGACAATTCAGGTCCAACATTCTTACTTTCGCCACTCAAGGTTGACGGAGATCGTTTTCACCATTTTTGTTTGTTTGTGAAAACGATATCTCAAAAAGTTATGGACGGATTATGACCAAACTTTGGATATGAGTTGGGAAGGCGACAAAAACAAGCGGGTAAATTTTGGTTCAGATTCAGATCCAGATCCGGCCTAACTGTGTCATACAAAACGTAAACGATTACTATTAGTATTAGTGGGGAAACAAAACGTAAATTATCAGTAGGATACATAACAAACTATCAGTGGGATACAAAATGGAAACTATCAGTGGGATACAAAATGGAAACTATCAGTGGGATACATAACGTAAACTATCAGTGGGATACATAACGTAAACTATCAGTGGGATACATAACGTAAACTATCAGTGGGATACATAACGTAAACTATCAGTGGGATACATAACGTAAACTATCAGTGGGATACATAACGTAAACTATCAGTGGGATACATAACGTAAACTATCAGTGGGATACATAACGTAAACTATCAGTGGGATACATAACGTAAACTATCAGTGGGATACATAACATAAACTATCAGTGGGATACATAACGTAAACTATCAGTGGGATACATAACGTAAACTATCAGTGGGATACATAACGTAAACTATCAGTGGGATACATAACGTAAACTATCAGTGGGATACATAACGTAAACTATCAGTGGGATACATAACGTAAACTATCAGTGGGATACATAACGTAAACTATCAGTGGGATACATAACGTAAACTATCAGTGGGATACATAACGTAAACTATCAGTGGGATACATAACGTAAACTATCAGTGGGAAACATAACGTAAACTATCAGTGGGATACATAACGTAAACTATCAGTGGGATACATAACGTAAACTATCAGTGGGATACATAACGTAAACTATCAGTGGGATACATAACATAAACTATCAGTGGGATACATAACATAAACTATCAGTGGGATACATAACGTAAACTATCAGTGGGATACATAACGTAAACTATCAGTGGGATACATAACGTAAACTATCAGTGGGATACATAACGTAAACTATCAGTGGGAAACATAACGTAAACTATCAGTGGGATACATAACGTAAACTATCAGTGGGATACATAACGTAAACTATCAGTGGGATACATAACGTAAACTATCAGTGGGATACAAAAACGTAAATTATTATCAGTGGGATACATAACATAAACTATCAGTGGGATACATAACATAAACTATCAGTGGAATACATAACATAAACTATCAGTGGGATACATAACATAAACTATCAGTGGAATACATAACATAAACTATCAGTGGAATACATAACATAAACTATCAGTGGGATACATAACATAAACTATCAGTGGAATACATAACATAAACTATCAGTGGAATACATAACATAAACTATCAGTGGGATACATAACATAAACTATCAGTGGGATACATAACGTAAACTATCAGTGGAATACATAACATAAACTATCAGTGGGATACATAACATAAACTATCAGTGGGATACATAACATAAACTATCAGTGGGATACATAACATAAACTATCAGTGGGATACATAACAAACTATCAGTGGGATACATAACATAAACTATCAGTGGGATACATAACATAAATTATCAGTGGGATACATAACATAAACTATCAGTGGGATACATAACATAAACTATCAGTGGGATACATAACATAAACTATCAGTGGGATACATAACATAAACTATCAGTGGGATACATAACGTAAACTATCAGTGGGATACATAACGTAAACTATCAGTGGGATACATAACATAAACTATCAGTGGGATACATAACGTAAACTATCAGTGGGATACATAACGTAAACTATCAGTGGGATACATAACGTAAACTATCAGTGGGATACATAACGTAAACTATCAGTGGGATACATAACGTAAACTATCAGTGGGATACATAACGTAAACTATCAGTGGGATACATAACTTTATCAGTCGTCTTCAAAGTTCAAGTTAATCGGATGAAAATTGAGGATTTTAGAAATCTTAAAAAAGTGGTTGCCTTTGGCTTATGTTGACCTTTTGACCCCAAAACTATATAGCATTTTGTCGGACCACGAACTCTACCATTGGGTAAAGTTTCGTGAAGATCGGTTTAAAATTTTGACCTGTAGGCAAGTATTAGTGAGCGGACACACACACACACACACACACACACACACACACACACACACACACACACACACACACACACACACACACACACACACACACACACACACACACACACACACACACACACACACACACAAGTGATCAACATACTTGCAATTTTTTAATTTTTTTTGCCGAGTAACAAACGGACTCAAATGCAATACCCTCTCCTCAGGCGAGTGAACTAGTGGTAGGGGCGGGGGCGGAGGTCGGAACGGGGTCGGAGTGGGGAGGGGCAGGGTCGGAGTGGGGAGGGGCAGGGTCGGAGTGGGGAGGGGCAGGGTCGGAGGTAGGAGCGGCAGGGTCGGAGCGGGGAGGAGCAGGGTCAGAGCGGGGTCGGAGTGGGCAGGAGCAGGTGCGGAGCGGGGCGGATCGAAGGTCGGAGCGGGGTCCGGGCGGAGATGAGCGGCGTCGGAGTGGGTCTGAGCGTGGAGGGGCGGGGTCGGGCGGGGAGGGTAGGGGACGGGGTCGGGCGGGGAGGGTAGGGGGCGGGGTCGGAGTGGGGAGGGGTCGGAGTGGGGTGGGGTCGGAGTGGGGTGGGTCGGAGGTCGGAGCAGGGGAGGGGCGGGGTAGAGGAGGGGCGAGGTAGAGGTGGGGAGGGGTAGATGTGGAGCAGGGTGGGGTCGGAGGTCAGAGCGGGGAGGGGCGGGGTCGGAGCGGGGAGGAGTGGGGAGGGTGAGGTGCGGGTCGGGTCGGAGGTCGGAGCGGGGTCCGGGCGGGGAGGAGTGGGGTCGGAGTGGGGAGGGGCAGGTGCGGACCGGGGTGGGTCGGAGCGGGGTCGGAGTGGGGAGGGGCAGGTGCAGAGTGAGGCGGGGAGGGTAGGGGTCGGTGCGGAGCGGGGCGGGGTCGGAGCGGGGAGGAGCGGGGTCGGAGTGGGGAGGGGCAGGTGCGGAGTGGGGCGGGTCGGAGCGGGGGAGGAGTGGGGAGGGGTAGGTGCGGAGCGGGGCGGGGTCGGGGAGGAGTAGGTGCGGAGCAGGGCGGGGTCGGGGGTCGGAGCGTGGAGGAGTGGGGAGGTGTAGGTGCGGAGCCGGGCTGGGTCGGAGACTCGGAGGTGGGAGCGGGGAGGGGGGGGACGGGGGAGGAGTGGGGTCAGAGCGGGGAGGGGCGGGCAGGTACGGGGCGGGGTCGGGGAGGGCAGGTACGGGGCGGGGAGGGGTAGGTTCAGAGCGGGGCGAGGTCGGAGCGGGGAGGAGCGGGGTCGGGGCGGGGAGGGTAGGAGCGGAGCCGGGCTGGGCTGGGTCGGAGATCGGAGCGGGGAGGGGCGGGTGCTTGTCCGTAAAAGGAGAATTTGTCGAACTCTCACCAGCAGTGTCGGATCATAACTCACAAGATTAAAAAGAAAAGTCAGATATGGTACAAAAACCATCATATTATTATTATAGGAAATGTAATCACAGATTAACGCTCATGTAGTTATTAATATTATACAAAACAAAGGTACACGTATCCATCGTCCTAATTCACATTGAGTTTATATATTTTATGAAACATAAATACATTTGCCGCATAAATTCGTGTTTGTATGTCATTCTCTTTGGTGTAACGTCATCGAAATAAACCATCGTACAGTGGGTACAGTATTTAGTCTGGGGTCGTCCGGAGCCGCTGTCCATGACACCGCCTAACACGGAGTCTGCGAGCGCAATCTTCCAAATTTAAAAGGCGAATCTCTCCCCGTAGCGATGCAGCGCGGCCACCGTATCGCAATGGCGGCGCGCAATCTTCATTGCAAGCGAAGTGACAGTGACAGCGATAGCGACGAGGATGTGGCTGTGTGGGGGCATCCGCTCCCCCCATTGGAAGAGGGTACTTATTCCTACTTGTACATTATGAGGGAAATTGTCGGTTTGGTTGAGTTTCCATGATCTGGAGACGAGACCAATGATCTTTCCGTGTTGTTTGAGTTCCCATGTCAATTCATTTCTTCCCTTCAGGTTCAGCTCGTGTTGTTTCGCTACTTTGTAATGGTTGTCGTGTCGTACGGCGTCGCCGCCCCTTACTTTCTTCTCTCTACAAGGACAATACTTTGTAACCAATTGAACGGTTATGTCAACTTGAAGTAACAAAAGTACAAACCACCATGGGAAGCAAAGTGCAGCAACAACAGGGAGAAAGGGGGAAAACAGCAACAGCAGAGAGAAGGGGGGAAAACAGCAACAGCAGAGAGAAAGGGGGGGAAACAGCAACAGCAGAGAGAAGGGGGGAAACAGCAACAGCAGAGAGAAAGGGGGGAAACAGCAACAGCAGAGAGAAAGGGGGGAAACAGCAACAGCAGAGAGAAAGGGGGGAAACGGCAACAGCAGAGAGAAGGGGGGAAACAGCAACAGCAGAGAGAAGGGGGAAAACAGCAACAGCAGAGAGAAGGGGGGAAACAGCAACAGCAGAGAGAAGGGGGGAAAACAGCAACAGCAGAGAGAAAGGGGGGAAACAGCAACAGCAGAGAGAAGGGGGGAAACAGCAACAGCAGAGAGAAGGGGGAAAACAGCAACAGCAGAGAGAAAGGGGGGAAACAGCAACAGCAGAGAGAAGGGGGTAAACAGCAACAGCAGAGAGAAAGGGGGGAAAACAGCAACAGCAGAGAGAAGGGGGGAAACAGCAACAGCAGAGAGAAGGGGGGAAACAGCAACAGCAGAGAGAAGGGGGGAAAACAGCAACAGCAGAGAGAAAGGGGGGAAACAGCAACAGCAGAGAGAAGGGGGGAAACAGCAACAGCAGAGAGAAGGGGGAAAACAGCAACAGCAGAGAGAAAGGGGGGAAACAGCAACAGCAGAGAGAAGGGGGTAAACAGCAACAGCAGAGAGAAAGGGGGGAAAACAGCAACAGCAGAGAGAAAGGGGGGAAACAGCAACAGCAGAGAGGAAAACAGCAACAGCAGGGAGAAAGGGGGAAAACAGCAACAGCAGAGAGAAAGGGGGAAAACAGCAACAGCAGAGAGAAAGGGGGGAAACAGCAACAGCAGAGAGAAAGGGGAGAAACATCAACAGCAAGGACAAAGTGGGGGAAACGACAACAGCAGAGAGAAGGGGGGAAAACAGCAACAGCAGAGAGAAAAGGGGGAAACAGCAACAGCAGAGAGAAAGGGGGGAAACAGCAACAGCAGAGAGAAAGGGGGGAAACAGCAACAGCAGAGAGAAAGGGGGGAAACAGCAACAGCAGAGAGAAAGGGGGGAAACAGCAACAGCAGAGAGAAAGGGGGGAAACAGCAACAGCAGAGAGAAAGGGGGGAAACAGCAACAGCAGAGAGAAAGGGGGGAAACAGCAACAGCAGGGACAAAGTGGGGGAAACGACAACAGCAGAAAGCGTTTTCTCCAACATTTTTATCGTAGGTTCCAGAACCATTTGGGTCCCGAGGCGAATGTGATTTCAGATTTTGCGTTGTGGACAAAATAAATTGTGGGAACCACTGCTTTAATGTTAAACACAAGTTGATCAGAACCATCGCAACTCTCGAAAAACTTTGAGTGCAAACAAAACTTGAAAAAAAAAACAAGACAGACAGAGAGACATGAGACAGGCAGTATTATACAAAGTGAGTAATTAGTTTAATTACAAAGAATTGATATGTAAGTACTGCACTGTATTTTATTTTATTATGATTTGTTGTACCCGCTCCTACCAGGAAAGGTGCCACACGATACACATTGACATAAGAGTGTTGTGATTGGTCATACGTACTGCGTAGTGACGTCTGGGGGCATGGCTTTGTCGGTTGCTTGCTGCTCCTCATGTGGCGGTCTGTTCTGTGAGAGCTTGGTATCGTCTTTAATAAACAACTTGATTGAAGGAGAGTCCTGAACTTATTACATGGTAGCAGTGGTGGGATCTTGAAGATCAACAAGCAGTTTGACTTTTGATCTTGTTTTCTTTTCCGAATTTGGACTTTGGATCTTGGCGGATTACCACGGTGGCACGTTCCGTGTTTTTCCAACATGGCGAAGTTCCCGACAATGGACTGGTCCAGCTCGGAGCTGGCGGAGACCTTCAAGTTATTCAAGCAACGAATGAACTTGGTGCTGTTGGACGAGGGCATCGATGCTAAATACAGACAGGCCATCAAGGTTCAGATTGCTGTGGGAGATGAAGGACTGAGGCGGATCAATGCATCGACTCTGAGTGAGGATGATAAAAAGGATCCGGATAAATTATATAAATTATTCGAGGATCAGTTGGACATTCATGTAAACGTTCGGATTCACCGGCTGGAAATGATGAGATTCCGGCAGCAAGAAGGAGAGTCCATTGATGATTTCGTCAACCGATGCCGACGGAAGGGAAGGTTGTGCAATTTCTCCGAAGCAGAACTCTCGGAACGGATTATCGAGTTGATTGTTGCGAGCACCCCACGTGATGATTTTCAAAAGCATCTACTCGACCAGGAGGCTGGGTACGACATGGACCTGGTTTTAAGTGAGGGACGCAAGTACGAAGCAATGGTAATCGGAAAGCAGGCCATCCAGAAGATGGAAGGGCCTTCATCGTCTGTGAATGCTATGACACATCGACAAAAGTGCAAAAGGCGTGGACTATCACATCCGCCACGAAACTGCCCAGCACACAATGATTATTGTAAGTATTGTGGTGAACTGGGACACTGGGGCCGTTGTTGTGAAAATCCCAAACGAAACACGAGATATGCTGATGGATACGAGTGGAGCCACCGTCCTGCCAGGGGTGGAATAGGCCATCGCGTCAGCAGAAGCAAGTTGAGAGGTATGCTTTGGGGAAGTAACAATAATGGGACCTCGGTGAATGAAGTGTCGGGGTATTTTACTGAAGGTGATGATGACAGCTACGAAAGTGACACTGACGCATATGAACACACCAAGCCATTTCACGTGATC
Source organism: Myxine glutinosa (assembly GCF_964187855.1). Classification (NCBI taxonomy): domain Eukaryota; kingdom Metazoa; phylum Chordata; class Myxini; order Myxiniformes; family Myxinidae; genus Myxine; species Myxine glutinosa. The sequence continues at coordinate 181,050,733 of NC_136265.1, forward strand.
AGGGTATCCGCACTGTGTATGAAGGAGATGAGGGATGAAGTGTACACATTGTTGAACATTGTATGCCCTGACATGAAAGGTGTATACAAACTGCAGTTGAAAGTAGATACAGGTGTGTCAGGGAATACCTTGCCAACGCGTATTGTGAAGGACATGTGGGGAAACAAATGGATATCAAAGCTGATTCCACTTGGTGGGACCAAGCTCACTGCTTACAATGACAGTGAGATCAAGTGTCACGGAATCCTCAAGCTCTTGTGTCGATATAAAGACTCAGATTGGTTTAAGTACAGGTTCTATGTGGTTGAAGTACCTGGACCTGCAGTACTTGGACTACCGTCGTGTGAACGGCTCAACATCGTCACCATAAACAGCATTGCTGGACAACGGAAAACATTGCTGAAGGCTGCACCTCCAGCATCAAGGATTCCGAAACCAATGGTCCACAAGGAACAGGCCGACAAGGTGAATTCCGTGGATGATTTGAAAAGGCTGTTCCCGGACAGGTTTGACTGCATTGGCAATTTTAAAGGAAAAGTGAGGCTTCATCTAAAGCCTGATGCAAAGGCATCGATTGACGCACCAAGGAAGTGTCGTGTTCACATCAAAGGGAAACTAAAGGAGGAACTGATTAAAATGGGAAAACAGGGTATCATCAGGAAAGTGGACTATCACATGGATTGGTGCTCTTCCATCTGTAATAGTGTAAAGCAAGATGGGAGCTTAAGAGGATGTCTCGATCCTAAACGCCTGAACTCTTGGCTGAAGAGGTGTCCACATAGGGTACCGACAATAGACGAGCTGAACCCAGAATTTGCTGACAACCACAATATTCTCCAATATAAGGAAGATTTGAGCCGATTAATTGGACTGACAACTATCTGTCACCACATATTCCACACTTTGCGGATAAGGTGGCACCCCTCTGAGATTTACTGTAGAATGGAATGCCATTCATGTGGCAGGAAGACCATCAGTTTGCATTTGAGCAACTGAAACAGAGTGTTGATGCAGACGTCTGTCTAACATACTATCATCATGACAAGGAGACAGTTTTGGAAGTAGATGCGTCACAGAAGTGACTGGGTGCATGCCTTTTGCAGGATGACAAGCGTGTTGCTTTTGCGTCACGAACTCTGACACCCACTCGGTCTGCATATTCAAACGTTGAACGAGAACGAGAAACTCTGGCCCTTGTTACTGGCATAAAGAAGTTCCATACTTACCTGTTTGGGAAATGCTTCAAGGAATACACAGACCACAAACCACTGGTCATGATCATCAGCAAACCGCTTACAAGCGCTACTCCACGGCTCCAGCGCCTTCTTGTGAAAATCCAAGGCTACGATTTTGATCTGGAGTATAAGCCCGGCCGTGAGATTATACTATCAGACACACTGTCGAGGCTACCGAACCCAGAGAACAATCATGAACTGCAGCTGGACACACATGTGGATGGTATTGAGCTTTATGTGGATGATCATCATTGCTTTGACCTCATTGATTTCATCTCAAGGAAACAGGACCAACTCAGAGAGTGTGGAAAGGCTGATAGAACCTTTCGAGCATTGCAGCAGGTTGTTCATCGAGGGTGGCCTACTAGGGTTACAGAGCTGCCTGTGGACCTACGTCCGTACAGGCCATACCGTGATAAATTGGTATTTGTGACGGTGTTCTATTCAAAGGTCGACAGGTACTAATTCCAGAGCAGCTACATAAGGATATCCCTGACCAGCTCCATGAGGCGCACATGGGGATCAAAAAGACAAAACGTTGAGCATGCGAATGTGTTCATATATGGCCAAGCATATATCTGGACATTGATAGAGTTGTCAGAACATGTAAGGCATGTCAAGAGAACCAACCAGAACAAAGGCGTGAGTCTATGATAGCTCATGAGATACCAGCGGTACCATGGACAAAGGTAGCTAGTGATATGTGTGAGCTACATGGGCAGACCTACCTCTTGGTGACGGATTATGACACCAAGTACCCAGTTGTGAAGAGAATGGAATACACGACGAGCGGTGCAGTAGCCAAGGTCACATCTGAATGTTTCAGTATGTTCAGCCCACCTCTGGAGATCATATCAGACAATGGACCTCAATATGTGGGTAAGCCGTACAGTGATATGTGTACCAAATGGAATGTAAAACACACGACAACATCGCCGAGGTATCCACGCAGTAATTGATTGGTTGAGAGACAAGTTGAAACAGTGAAGAACATGATCAAAAAGTGTATTAGATCAGGGAATGACATAGATATTGCACTGCAACACCTGAGGTGCACACCTGTAGATTCCCACCTCCCAAGTTCAAGCGAAATGCAGTTCAACCGGCCGATACGCACCAACCTACCAAGCCGTCTGTTAGTTCCTGCATCAGGAAATTCAGGAACGATTGAAGGAACGTGGAGACCGGATGGCGAAGCAATACAACAGAACGGTTGGGCCGGAATTTACTGAATTGGCTATTTGACATCGGGTTCGGATTCTGAAGAAGGACACGCACCAATGGTACCCCGGGAAAGTTGTGGCACGTTGTAACGAACCCCACTCTTATATACAGGGTGGGTGGAAAGTCGCTCCCTATTTTAAAGTACTTATAAATTATGATAGATAGAATTATCTATAATTAGATCGGGTTAATATTGTTGCGGATATGGGATTTACATCCATCCATATCCGCTTGTAAATATTCCCCTATTTCCTCAATATTCCCCAACTCTCCCCAATCCCTCAATCCCTAGTCCCACTTTCTGTAACCAACACTCTGTAGACCCGACCTCCCCCTATTTCCCCCCATTAAATGTCGCATCCAGGTCCACCGCATCTCACGTAGACAACTATAGGACATCTTGCTAGTTATTCTTAGTCTATGTCAGTTAAGGATTCGTTTCCATTTATTCTGACCCTTCGTTGCACCAGAATGTGATTGTATGGCACCGTTAGGAAGTTTAGGACCTCCCAATACCTCCCCGCAGCTCTTCCTCACAGTCCTCAGTAACAACAACAACAACAACAGCAACAACAACAACAACAGCAGCGGCGGGCGCGGGAAGTGCGCGTCCTCACTCCGGCTTGGTTGGTAGGGGGTGTTGGGAGGGCACTAGGCCTTCCCAACGAGCCGCCATCGAACATGTGCTCGACGGGGTTACCAAATAGGGGCTCCCTGTCAGCTCCTCGTCAAGGGCGGAGCCCGGTAACCCCCGCACCCAATGGAAGCGGCGGACCGGGCCCAGTGGGGCGGAGCCAACCAGCCGAGGGCGTGTCACTCCCCGTTGAGCATGCGCAGCAGAGGGAGTGGTGACGTCAGATGCGCGCTGAGCTTGAAGCAAGAAAGACGTCCCTTCCGATCGCTGTGAGGCCTCCCCGCATCTTCTGGACCGTGCTTTATCCTGTCCCCGAGCCAAGGTGCACCTTGTGCTATCGACCTACCTGTCCCTTCCTGCCATCAATCCCTGTGTAAGTCCGCCTTGTTCCGTTTGTCTGTGGTCTGTCTGGGATAAGATAAGACGGTAATTAAGTGCGCATCTCTTCTGTGTCTTTACCTCACTGCCTTGTAATCTACCCCCTTTTCTCCACCACTGTAATTATACCCTCCTCCGGAGGTCTTGAGAACTGTACCCCTTGCGTCGTTTCCTCTTTCCCAGTCGTCGTGTCCTTTCTATCATTGATTTGGCAAAGCCCGATTTGGTCAACGTCTGGGTGGAATCGGGGTCTAGTCGGGGAATAACTGTTCGGTCGCGGCAATACCACCGCTCGGTAAATAACATCTAAAATTGTTACGGACGCGGTTTAGATGTTATTTACCGAGCGGTGGTATTGCCGCGACCGAACAGTTATTCCCCGACTAGACCCCGATTCCACCCAGACGTTGACCAAATCGCGCTATGCCAAATCAATGATAGAAAGGACACGACGACTGGGAAAGAGGAAACGACGCAAGGGGTACAGTTCTCAAGACCTCCGGAGGAGGGTATAATTACAGTGGTGGAGAAAAGGGGGTAGATTACAAGGCAGTGAGGTAAAGACACAGAAGAGATGGGCACTTAATTACCGTCTTATCCCATCCCAGACAGACCACAGACAAACGGAACAAGGCGGACTTACACAGGGATTGATGGCAGGAAGGGACAGGTAGGTCGATAGCACAAGGTGCACCTTGGCTCGGGGACAGGATAAAGCACGGTCCAGAAGATGCGGGGAGGCCTCACAGCGCTCGGAAGGGACGTCTTTCTTGCTTCAAGCTCAGCGCGCATCTGACGTCACCACTCCCTCTGCTGCGCATGCTCAACGGGGAGTGACACGCCCTCGGCTGGTTGGCTCCGCCCCACTGGGCCCGGTCCGCCGCTTCCATTGGGTGCGGGGGTTACCGGGCTCCGCCCTTGACGAGGAGCTGACAGGGAGCCCCTATTTGGTAACCCCGTCGAGCACATGTTAGATGGCGGCTCGTTGGGAAGGCCTAGTGCCCTCCCAACACCCCCTACCAACCAAGCCGGAGTGAGGACGCGCACTTCCCGCACCCGCCGCCGCTGCTGTTGTTGTTGTTGTTGTTGTTGTTGTTGTTGTTGCTGTTGTTGTTGTTACTGAGGACTGTGAGGAAGAGCTGCGGGGAGGTATTGGGAGGTCCTAAACTTCCTAACGGTGCCATACAATCACATTCTGGTGCAACGAAGGGTCAGAATAAATGGAAACGAATCCTTAACTGACATAGACTAAGAATAACTAGCAAGATGTCCTATAGTTGTCTACGTGAGATGCGGTGGACCTGGATGCGACATTTAATGGGGGGAAATAGGGGGAGGTCGGGTCTACAGAGTGTTGGTTACAGAAAGTGGGACAAGGGATTGAGGGATTGGGGAGAGTTGGGGAGTATTGAGGAAATAGGGGAATATTTACAAGCGGATATGGATGAATGTAAATCCCATATCCGCAACAATATATATATATTATATAATATATTATAAGTACTTTAAAATAGGGAGCGACTTTCCACCCACCCTGTAGTACAGACGCCTAACGGGACACGTCTTCGAAGAACCAGGCCACACTTGCGTGAACTTCATCCACCCAATAGTGGCGTCAATTGGAAGGACGAACTGACCCAACCAACACATCAAAGTCTACCGACTGCTCCACGTGTACATTTCAGCAATGACGCTTCAGCAATCGAAACTATTGGCTGCTCCATCTCCAAGGATGACGAGTGCCGAGACAGCAAGGCCGAGACAACAAGGCCGGACAACTCTCTGTACTCGACCAGATCAGGCCGTGTGATTCGAAAACCATTGAGATATTGTGATGGTGAATAACAACAACAAACAACAACAGGCATTTTAAGGCCATTTTCCCTGCAAGAGCGGGGGTTAGCCTTGCGGTCCCCATGACAATGTTCTCCATTTTGCCCTATTTTCTGCATCACCCCTTGTTAACCCCCTTGCCCGCATTTCTTCTTCCACCATCTTTAGCCAAGTCTTTCTCGGTCTTCCCCGTCCTCTACTTCCTTCTACATTCATTCCCATCACTCTTTTCAACCAGTCACTTTCATCCTTCCTCAACACATGACCAAACCAGCTCAACCTGTTTCTCTTCACAGTATCCATCACTGGCTCTATTCCCATCATCTTTCGCAATTCATCATTTGTCTTCCTCTCTCTCAACGATACTCCACACATCCACCGAACCATTCGCATTTCCACCCTTTCCAGCCTTCGTTGCTGCTCGACGTTCATTACCCATGTCTCACTCCCATAAATCATAACACTTCTCACACATGCAGCATACACCTTTCCCTTCAGCTTCAACAACACTCCCCTCCTCGTCAGCACGCCACTCAGTTCCCGAAACTTCTTCCATGCACATCTCACTCGAGCAACCGTTGCAGAGTCTGATCCACCTTCTCCATTCAGCATGTCTCCAATGTAACAAAATGTTTTCACACCTTCCAGCTTCACGCCTTCTCCAAGATCCAACTCAACATTTCCTCCAACTGCAGCTCCCTCTGTGCACACCTTACACTTGAATGTAGCTGCCACACTGGTTAATGACCCTCTCAAACCACTACATTTTTGATGAACCCACTCAGCGCACATTGTACATTGAATGGAATTCATTCCGACACCCTTCCTGCACACAGCACACGGTCACTTCCCAGTTCTTTCCACCTCACCACATGCTTCACCATCAAAGTCAAATGTTCACCACTTGCCATCACCTTCGTTTTTTCCGATATTCACCTTCAGACCTTTTGTCTCCATACATTCCTTCCACTTGTTCATCTTCTCCTTCAGTCCATCCATACTTTCTGCAATCAACACCAGATCATCTGCATACAACAACTCCCACGGTAAACCCTCCTTTACGTTCTGAGCCAGCACCTCCATCACAGCTATAAATAGTAGTGGACTTAGTACCGACCCCTGATGCACTCCCACCTTCACCTCAAACTTACCACTGTTCCCGTCCTTCGTCCTTACAGCTGTGCACGCTCTTTTGTACATTGCAATCGCGACTCTGATCAACCATTCCTCCACTCCTAACTTCCTCAATGCCCGTCACTACTTCACGTGGAACCCTATCGAATGTTTTCTCCAGATCAACAAACCCAAGAAACAACTTCTTCCTCTTCTCCATATACTTCTCCTGCAACTGCCTCACAATAAAAAACGCGTCTGTCGTTCCTCTTCCTGGCATAAATCCAAACTGCATTTCGTCAATCTTCACTTTCTTCCTTATCCTCTCCAACACCCTTTCCAATCCCTTCATTCCATGCTCCAATAACTTTATCACTCGATACGAGCCACAGTCCAGAGGGTCACCTTTCCCCTTGTATAGAGGGACGAGGGTACTCAGTTCCCAATCCACTGGAATTCGGCCTTCCTTCACCACCAGATTACAGATCTCTGTCATTCTCTTCACACCCCAATTTCCCGCTGCCTTCAACATATCTCCCACAACTCCCATCGGCCCTCCCGCTTTTCTACTCTTCATTGCTTTTATCGCTTCCTCAACTTCCATCTCGGTTATCTTCTCTGCCGGGCCTAAAACTGGGTGACTCTCTATGTTGCCATCCCATTCATTCTCTGCATTCAACAGTATTTCCATATATCTCTTCCATCTTCCTTTCATTCCATCTGGGTCCACAACGATTTGTCCCACTTCATCCTTCAAGCAACTCGCCCCCATCACATCACACCTCTCTTTCGCTATCTGCTTTGAAATCCTGAATACCGCTCTCTGACCCTCTTCTGAATCCAAGCATTCTCCGAACATTTTCCTACATGCCTCCTGTGCCTTTGCTACCTCTTTCTTTGCAGCCTTCTTGGCTGCCTTATAACTTTCATGCTCTGCCTTTTCTGCCCCCATACCCTTCGCCTTCTGCCACTCCTTGAACTTCTTCCTCTTCTCATCAAGCTTCTTTCCAACTTCAACATCCCACCACCATGTTTCCGAGTGCCTCGGTGGTCCTTTTGTCCATCCACATACCTCATCAACGGCTCCCAACAGACTATCTTTCATTGACATCCAACCACTTTCAAACTCAACCACATCATCCTCCACCATACTCAGCCTCTCTTTTAATGCCTCCCTCATTGTCACCTCTTTCAACCTCCACACCTTCATTCTGGGTTGGTACTTTACCCGCCGAGCTCTCCTCGCACCTTTCACCCTTATGTCGCAGACAACCAAGTGGTGCTGTGGAACAGCCTCCTCCCCCGGGATCACCTTTGTGTCCCGGAGGTGCCCCCTATCTCACCTACGCACCAGCAGGTAGTCAACGGTTGTCGTCGACCCACCTGACGTGTATGTAACAAGCTTATTATCCTCTTTCTGGAACTGAGTATTACAAATCAACAAATCAGCTCCAGCAGCAAACTCCAAAATCCTTTCACCTTCTCCATTTCTCACACCATATCCGTAACCCCCATGAACTCCCTCAAAGCCGTCCATACTCCTTCCCACATGTCCATTTAGGTCTCCTCCAACCACAACAACTTCCTCATCTTTCACGTTTTCCATCAGCTTTTCTATACACACCAGAACTTGTCCTTCTCTTCATCGCTCCGACCAACCTGCGGAGCATATCCCGAGATGATGTTCACCAAGAGCTTTCCAATCATCATTTTCACCATCATCAACCTTTCACTCACTCTAGTCACACTCACCACACTGTCTACAAACTCCTCAGAAAACAGGACACCAACACCATTCATGCCCTCCGGGCACCCTTGCCACACAAACTTGTATTTCTGTCCCTGCGTACCCTTCATCATTCTCACACCACTTCCCTTCCATCTCCTCTCCTGCACACAACATATGTCCACTCTTCGTCTGACCAATACTTCCACCACTTCTCCTGATCTCCCTGTCATTGTCCCTACATTCCATGTCCCAAACCTCAGAAACCGATCTCCACGTCGGGCATCAGACGTTTCAACGTCATAAATGGAGTGATTTCCACCCTTGCTTCGATTGGGTTCCCCACCTTCAGTTTTGACGAGAGGGAGTGGGGTCCGCCACGGGGTACTTCGGGCTGCACCCTGCCCATATGTAGTTGTAATTGTCATGGTTCTCTTTTTGAGGCAATGTTTTTATGGCCGGATGCCCTTCCTGACGCCAACCCTTTTAGTCGCCTCTTACACGCAGGGATACGGTGTACCTATTCTAAACCGGGGTACACACCGGGTGTGATGGTGAATAACGACCATCAGAAATCAGCCCTTGTAATGTTGGTGCGCAGACAATCCGTTGATTGAAATGGCAGACATTGGAATGATTCTGTGTTTTAGCTAAGCATACTGAGCAGTAATTACATTTTGGTTAAGAGTTACAGTGCATTCAGAAAGTATTCAGACCCCTTCACTTTTTTCACATTTTGTTGTTGCAGCCTTATGCTGAAATCTTTTAAATTCATTTTTTCCCTCATCAATCTCCACTCAATACCCCATAATGACAAAGAGAAAACAGAATTTTAGAAAGTTTTGCAAATTTATTAAAAAGAAAAAACTGAAATATCACATTGACATAAGTATTCAGCCCCTTAAATCAGTACTTAGTTGAAGCACCTTTGGCAGCAATTACAGCCTCGAGTCTTCTTGGGTATGATGCGACAAGCTTTGCACACCTGGATTTGGGGATTTTCTGCCATTCTTCTCTGCAGATCCTCTCAAGCTCTGTCAGGTTGGATGGGGAACGTCGGTGGACAGCCATTTTCAGGTCTCTCCAGAGATGTTCGATTGGGTTCAAGTCTGGGTTCTGGCTGGGCCACTCAAGGACCTTCACAAAGTTGTCCCGAAGCCACTCCTGTGTTGTCTTGGCTGTGTGCTTCGGGTCATTGTCCTGTTGGAATGTGAACCTTCGGCCCAGTCTGAGGTCCTGAGCGCTCCGTTTCAGGTTTTCATTAAGGATATCTCTGTACTTTGCTCCATTCATTGTTCCCTCAACCCTGACCAGTCCCCCAGTTCCTGCTGCTGAAAAACACCCCCACAGCATGATGCTGCCACCACCATGCTTCACCGTTTGGATGGTATTGGGCAGGTGATGAGCGGTGCCTGGATTCCTCCAGACATGACGCTTAGAATTGAGGCCAAACAGTTCAATCTTGGTTTCATCAGACCACAGAATCTTGTTTCTCACAGTCTGAGAGTCCTTTAGGTGCTTTTTTGCAAACTCCAAGCGGACTTTCATGTGTCTTTCACTGAGGAGAGGCTTCCGTCTGGCCACTCTGCCATAAAGCCCAGATCGGTGGAGTGTTGCAGTGATGGTTGTCCTTCTGGAAGTTTCTCCCATCTCCACACAGGATCTCTGGAGCTCAGCTAGAGTGACCATCGGGTTCTTGGTCACCTCTCTTACCAAGGCCCTTCTCCCCCGATTGCTCAGTTTGGCCGGGCGACCAGCTCAAGGAAGAGTCCTGGTTGTTCCAAACTTCTTCCATTTAAGAATTATGGAGGCCACTGTGCTCTTGGGAACCTTCAATGCAGCAGAAATTTTTTTGTAGGCTTCCCCAGATCTGTTCCTCGACACAATCCTGTCTCTGAGCTCTGCAGGCAGTTCCTTCGACCTCATGGCTTGGTTTTTGCTCTGATATGCATTGTCAGCTGTGAGACCTTATATAGACAGGTGTGTGCCTTTCCAAATCATGTCCAATCAATTGAATTTACCACAGGTGGACTCCAATCAAGGTGTTGAAACATCTCAAAGATGATCAAGAGAAATGGGAGGCACCTGAGCTAAATTTCAAGCGTCATAGCAAAGGGTTTGAATACTTATGTCAATGTGATATTTCAATTTTTTTCTTATTAATAAATTTGCAAAACTTTCTAAAATCCTGTTTTCTCTTTGCCATTTTGGGGTATTGAGCATAGATTGATGAGGGAAAAAATGAATTTAAACAATTTCAGCATAAGGCTGCAACATAACAAAATGTGAAAAAAGTGAAGGGGTCTGAATATTTTCTGAATGCACTGTATAACAGTAACCCCAGATCCCATCTATGCGTGGTTGAAGTTGCATCTGATTGTGTTTATTATTTTGATTTAGTTTTGTAGTGTTTTGGTGCATACAAACATAATAATTTAAATGAAAGGAAGATGTGATTGGTAGTACGTACTGCGTAGTGACGTCTGGGGGCGTGGTTTTGGTGGTTGCTTGCTGCTCGTCATGATGGCGGTCTGTGCCGTGAGAGCTTGGTATCGTCTTTAATAAACAACTTGATTGAAGGAGAGTCCTGAACTTGCATCACCACTTATGCCGAAACAAACGGGGCTCTGAATGTTTTAACCACCATAATCATTCCTGGTACCACTCCGACTACAATTCGCCAAGTTTCAACACAGACTGTCCTGTGGTTTAGGAGTGCATAGACAACAGACAGACAGGGGTGGCAAGCTTTGAACAATGTGAACAGAAAAAATAAGTTGTGACCTCAACCTCTGATAACTTCTTCATATTGATGATATTGTTGCTGTTCTGGCTCCTTGGGATTAAAGAATGAATCTTTAGTTTGACTATAGTTATTTCTTAATTATAGGTTCAGAGTATCGTACTAAATGTGGATCGATATGCTTTGTGTATGTATTAGATATATGGTCCTTTCCTCATTTATAGTGTTTCTTTTCTACATCACATTTTATTTTCCTCCTTTATTCCTTCCTGAACCAGTTCAAACTGGCTGATTCGCAATCATATTGCCTTTTGCTCGCTTCTCTCTTCCTTCCTGAGCCAGTTCAAACCGGCTGATTCGCAATCATATTGCCTTTTGCTTGCTTCTCTCTTCCTTCCTGAACCAGTTCAAACCAGCTGATTCGCAATCATATTGCCTTTTGCACGCTTCTCCCTTCCTACCTGGGCCAGTTCAAACCGGCTGATTCGCAATCATATATTGCCTTTTGCACGCTTCTCTCTTCCTGCCTGAACCAGTTCAAACCGGCTGATTCACAATCATATTGCCTTTTGCTCGCTTCTCTCTTCCTTCCTGAGCCAGTTCAAACCGGCTGATTCGCAATCATATTGCCTTTTGCTCGCTTCTCCCTTCCTACCTGAGCCAGTTCAAACCGGCTGATTCGCAATCATATATTGCCTTTTGCACGCTTCTCTCTTCCTACCTGAACCAGTTCACACCGGCTGATTCGCAATCATATTGCCTTTTGCACGCTTCTCCCTTCCTACCTGAGCCAGTTCAAACCGGCTGATTCGCAATCATATATTGCCTTTTGCACGCTTCTCCCTTCCTACCTGAACCAGTTTACACCGGCTGATTCGCAATCATATATTGCCTTTTGCACGCTTCTCTCTTCCTACCTGAACCAGTTCAAACCAGCTGATTCGCAATCATATATTGCCTTTTGCACGCTTCTCTCTTCCTACCTGAACCAGTTCAAACCGGCTGATTCGCAATCATATATTGCCTTTTGCACGCTTCTCCCTTCCTACCTGAGCCAGTTCAAACCGGCTGATTCGCAATCATATATTGCCTTTTGCACGCTTCTCCCTTCCTACCTGAACCAGTTCACACCGGCTGATTCGCAATCATATATTACCTTTTGCACGCTTCTCTCTTCCTACCTGAACCAGTTCAAACCAGCTGATTCGCAATCATATTGTTACGGACGCGGTTTAGATGTTATTTACCGAGCGGTGGTATTGCCGCGACCTAACAGTTCCCCCAATTCTTCCCCAACTCACCCGATTCACCCAGACGTTGACCAAATCGCGCTATGCCAAATCAATGATGGAAAGGACACGACGACTGGGAAAGAGGAAACGACGCAAGGGGTACAGTTCTCAAGACCTCCGGAGGAGGGTATAATTACAGTGGTGGAGAAAAGGGGGTAGATTACAAGGCAGAGTGAGGTAAAAGACACAGAAGAGATGGGCACTTAAATACAACCTTATCTAATCCCGGACAGACCACAGACAAACGGAACAAGGCTGACTTACACAGGGATTGATGGCAGGGAGGGACAGGTAGTTCGATGGCACAAGGTGCACCTTGGCTCGGGGACAGGATAAAGCACGGTCCAGTCCAGAAGATGCAGGGAGGCCTCACAGCGCTCGGAGGTGGTCTTGCTTGCTCCAAGCTCAGCGCGCATCTGACGTCACCTCTCTCTTCCTGCGCATGCTCAGCGGGGAGTGACACGCCCTCGGCTGGTTGGCTCCGCCCCACTGGGGCCGGTCCGCCGCTTCCATTGGGTGCAGGGGTTACCGGGCTCCGCCCTTGACGAGGAGCTGCCAGGGAGCCCCTATTTGGTAACCCCGTCGAGCACATGTTCGATGGCGGCTCGTTGGGAAGGCCTGATGCCCTCCCAACACCCCCTACCAACCAAGCCGGAGTGGGGACGCGCACTTCCCGCGCCCGCCGCTGCCGTTGCTGTTGCTGTTGTTGTTGTTGTTGTTGCTGAACCGTGAGGAAGAGCTGCGGGGAGGTATTGGGAGGTCCTAAACTTCCTAACGGTGCCATACAATCACATTCTGGTGCAACGAAGGGTCAGAATTAATGGAAACGAGTCCTTAACTGACATAGACTAAGAATAACTAGCAAGATGTCCTATAGTTGTCTTACATGAGATGCGGTGAACCTGGGCACGACATTTAATGGGGGAAATAGGGGGAGGTCGGGTCTACAGAGTGTTGTTTACCGAAAATGGGACGAGGGAATGGGGGATTGGGGATAGTTGGGAAGTATTGAGGAAATAGGGGAATATTTACAAGCGGATATGGATGGATGCAAATCCCATATCCGCAACAATATATTGCCTTTTGCACGCTTCTCTCTTCCTACCTGAGCCAGTTCAAACCGGCTGATTCGCAATCATATATTGCCTTTTGCACGCTTCTCTCTTCCTACCTGAACCAGTTCAAACCGGCTGATTCACAATCATATTGCCTTTTGCTCGCTTCTCTCTTCCTTCCTGAGCCAGTTCAAACCGGCTGATTCACAATCATATTGCCTTTTGCTCGCTTCTCACTTCCTACCTGAACCAGTTCAAACCGGCTGATTTGCAATCGTATTGCCTTTTGCTTGCTTCTCTCTTCCTTCCTGAACTAGTTCAAACCAGCTGATTCGCAAAAGTAAAAAATAAATTGTGCATACATCTCATATAATGTGGTTATGTGTATATTTATACAGGGTGTCCCATAAGTCTGGAACCATCGGACAAAATAAGGGATTCATGATTTTTTCGTTTAAGAATGATTTCTTCATGATTTCTTCATTTCTTGCAGGTGTCCACGATGTCGCTCAGTAAGGAAGAACACATCCAGGTAATCCTTCTCGTAGGAAATCAGTCATAGGGAGGTCGCTGAGAATTCAACAGATTGCATCCGGACCACACGCTGATTACACACAGCTGTGTCGGCAAACTGGTAGTAAAGTTCAGGGAAACGGGATCCATATGAGATAAACCATGCAGTGGACCTCCGAGGATATCCACAGACGACCACACAGCCACTAACATCCTCAATCATTTCACGAAAAGCCCCAAAAGGTCTCTTTGGCGGTTGTCCGCTGAGACAGGAGTGTCGAAAAGCAGTATCCACCGCATTCTTCAAGCACACAAATGTCATCCTTACAAACTTCAAATCCTGCAGAAATTAAGTGAAGATGATCCGGACCGACGGATGGAATTTTGTGAATGGGCTACGGAACAACAACAACAACAACAACTCGAGGCTCGAGGACAATTAAGGCTCGAGGGACTTTTCTTACTCGTCCAAGTCATTGGGCAGCACCAGAATCTCATTTATTCTTCCTGTCTGACTTCTCTGCTTCACTTGCCAAAGGTTAAGAGCGGCCTTGTGAGAGTCCTAATGGTTTTCATTTATTGAGATGTGAATGAACAAGCATCGCCATTCCTTCCCAGTATTTGACTTATTACACTTTGCATTGCAAATAAATGGAGCTGTTTCCAGTTTTTGCATCATTTTCTGGTGGTTTGACTGTATTTGTTCAGGGTAACAACGATGACGAATCTACTCTTCCACAAGGACACCAACAACAACAACAACATGCATTTTAAGGCCATTTTCCCTGCTAGAGTGGGGGTTAGCCTTGCGGGCCCCATGACGATCTTCTCCATTGGATGGGAAGTCGGAATTTTGAGCACATTGTTCCGGGCTACCGAACATTGTACTCAAAATTTCGATTTCCCATCCACCATCCTGTTCAGTGATTAGGCTGCTTTTTATGCAAATGGTGAGGTTAACCGACAGAACGCCGACTGCTGGTCGCAAGACAACCCTCATTGGTTTACTGCTTCAAAGGAACAAGGTGCCGCTCGTGTGAAGGTGTGGTGTGCCATTTGGAAAAACCACATCATAGGCCCCTTCTTTTTTGATGGCACAGTCACAGGAGACGCCTACTTGTGTAGGCTCAACGAGGAAGCATTCCCCAGTGTCTTGAACGCAGATGGGAATTTCCCAAGATGGTTTCAGCAGGATGGCGCTCCTGCCAATTACAGCATCTGCATAAGAGAGTGGCTGAACCGGAAATTCCCTGGTCATTGGATAGGACGTCGAGGACCTGTGGAGTGGCCGGCAAGGAGCCTCGGGACACATTAAACACATTCTGCAAATACAAGATGTTTTCATAATTTTGCCCTCTGGTTCTGGATTTGTGGGACACCCTGTACATATACAAATATTATGTACATACAAATATTATACAGTGCTTTTGATTTGAGATGAAAAGATGAATATGAGGCAAGAGTACAGGAGTACAGAAGGCCATCTTTTATTTCTTGGTATTTCTATATATATATATACAGTCACGTGAAAAAGTAAGTACACCCCATGTAAAGTTTTGACTTTTTCAACATATTTCAACATACAGCTATTTGATCTCCATTTCAACAATATTGATAGATAAAGGTGATATAATATAACAAATATCATGAAACATTTACATTTTGTAGTCCATTGTATAATTTAAATAAACATAAATGCAAATTTCGCATGTGGAAAAAGTAAGTACACCCTTGTCCCTAATAGGTGGTATTGCCCCCTTTGGCAGAAACAACCTCAAGTCGGCGTTTCTTATAACTGTCTACCAGTCTCTGACATCGACTGGGAGAAATTTTTGCCCACTCCTCCATGAAGAATTCTTTCAGCTGTGCGATGTTTGAGGGGTTTCTTGCATGCACAGCTCGTTTCAAATCCCCCCACATCTCGATGGGATTTAGATCCAGGCTTTGACTTGGCTATTCCAGAACCCTCCCTTTCTTTCTTTTCAGCCATTCCTTGGTGGATTTACTGGTATGTTTAGGGTCATTGTCATGTTGCAAGGTCCACCTTCGGTTGAACTTCAACTCTCCAACAGATGGCCTCACATTATCCTCAAGCACCCTCTGGTATAATGAAGAATTCATAGTGGATTCTATGGTGGTGAGCTGCCCAGGCCCTGATGCAGCAAAGCTGCCCCAAACCATAATATTTCCACCACCATGCTTTACAGTTGGTATCAGGTTCTTGTGGTCAAATGCTGTCTTTGGTTTTCGCCAAACATGTCTTCTGGTACTGTGGCCAAATAGCTCTACCTTTGACTCATCTATATATATATATATGGGATATATATATATATATATATATATATATATATATATATATATATATATATATATATATATATATATATATATATCCCATATATATATATCCCATATATATATATCCCATATATATATATATATATATATATATCCCATATATATATATATATATATATCCCATATATATATATATATATATCCCATATATATATATCCCATATATATATATATATCCCATATATATATATCCCATATATATATATATATATATATCCCATATATATATATCCCATATATATATATATATATAATATATATCCCATATATATATATATCCCATATATATATATATATATATATATATCCCATATATATATATATCCCATATATATATATATATATATATATATATATATATATATATGTATATATATATATATATATATATATATATATATATATATATAATATCCCATATATATATATATATATATATATATATATATATATATATATATAATATCCCATATATATATATATATATATATATATGTATATATATATATATATATATATATATATAATATCCCATATATATATATATATATATATATATATATATATATATATATATATATATATATATATATATATATATATATATATATATATATCCCATATATATATATATCCCATATATATATATCCCATATATATATATATCCCATATATATATATATCCCATATATATATATATATATCCCATATATATATATATCCCATATATATATATATATATCCCATATATATATATATATATCCCATATATATATATATCCCATATATATATATATATATCCCATATATATATATATCCCATATATATATATATATATCCCATATATATATATATCCCATATATATATATATATATCCCATATATATATATATCCCATATATATATATATATATCCCATATATATATATATCCCATATATATATATATATATCCCATATATATATATATATATATCCCATATATATATATATATATATCCCATATATATATATATATATATCCCATATATATATATATATATATCCCATATATATATATATATATATATATATATATATATCCCATATATATATATATATATATAACCCATATATATATATATATATCACATGAAAAAGTAAGTACACCCCATATAAAGTTTTGACTTTCTGACAGATGGCCTCACATTATCCTCAAGCACCCTATGGTACAATGAAGAATTCATAGTGGATTCTATGATGGTGAGCTGCTCAGGCCCCATTGGCTAAACATCAAGCAGAGCCGCCAATCCAGATTTCGGGCGTATTTGCCCTCGTCAGGATGGCATACTGCAAAAAATCTAACCAATGAGGACCAAACTCATCCATTAAGTGAATCACTTCGGTCTTCAGTCCACAGGAGATCGGGACAGTGCTCGTCACGCTGTTATGTCGTTGATTATTATCTCCGCCGATCGCACCGCACCCTCTGGTTTTGGTTTGCACTGGCAGGAACGATGGTCTGGGTGGCAGACAGGCTGTTGGTTCCTTGCGGGTTATGCGGTTTTTACCGTGTGAGACATAATTTGTGGCTGGCGCTCACCATTAGAGCTTGGAGGTGCCTTGATTCACTTAATAGACGAGTTTGGTCCTCATTGGTTCGATTTTTTGCAGTATGCCGTCCTGATGAGGGAAAAATAAGCCCTCGTTGGGACGGCATGGTGTTGAAGTCATGGGGACTCACTCCTATGGAGGAGGGGTCCAATTGTATGACCATGCCTTCTGGCCCTTCGGGGTCAGGATGCATGTGTTTTGATTGACCATGTGCTTCAGCCTTTGGGTTGAGGTGCATGTGTATGCCAATGGGACAGTCTTGATGGACGGTGTGCCTTGGCCATGGGGTCAAGGTGCACGTCCAAGGCTGTTTAAATGTTAGATTTTTTTTTATTATAAAAAAGGCGCCTTCATCAGAGGCAAATAAGCCCGAAATCTGGATTGGCGGCTCTGCTTGATGTTTAGCCAATGGGGACCAAAGAATAAATCTCTGTCTGTTGACAGAGTGGCCGGGCTGAGGCCTCCGGGACGGAGGTGACGCTTTGGTCTCGGACTTCGGTCCACAGGAGATCGGGACAGCGCTTGTCACGCTGTTATGTCGTTGAATATATGTACAGTCACGTGAAAAAGTAAGTACACCCCACGTGAAGTTTTGACTTTTTCAACATATTGTTACAGACACGACTTTGATGTTAAGGTGGGCCGAGCGGAATGGCCGTCGTGTCCGCACAAATTACCCGATTGTACTCGAACGTTGACGAAGCCGCGCCACGCTGGCTCAATAAGAAAAAGAAGACACCCGGCTGGGTTATAAAATGACGACACCAGGGATACGGTTCTCAAGACCTCCGGAGGAGATTATATTCGTTACGGAAGGTCAGATTACAGGGACGAGAGGTACAACATAGAAAGACAAGCACTTAGACACAAGCTTATCTTAACCCCGGACAGACGACAGGTAAACGGGACAAGGCTGACTCACACGGGGGTTGATGGCAGGAAAGCGGTTGTCGATGGCTCCAGGTGCACCTGTGCTCAAAGGTTAGAATCGACCCGGTCCGGTCCAGAGATGCGGGAGGTTTCACAGCGCTCGGAGGGGACGTTCTTTCACAGGCGGGCCTTTCTCTCTCAGCGCTCGCAGGTCCTTCTTTCTCCAGCTCGGGGCGCATCTCTCGTCACATCCGGCGCGTGGCCGCGTATATCCGGCGGGGAGTGACACGCCCTCGGCTCGTTAGCTCCGCCTCGTGGAATCGGCACGTTGCTTCTCATTGGGTGCGTGCGGGGGGTTTACCAGGCTCCGCCCTTGACGAGGAGCTGACAAGGAGCCCCTTCGTGGTAACCCCGTGGAGCGCATGGTCTGGAGCGCATCGTCTGGAGCGCATTGTCGATGGCGGCGAACCGAGCCGGTGGGAGGACGCACACTCCCCCCCCCCCGCGCAGCGCCCCTCTGTTGTTGTAGACGGGGAAGAAGATGGGAGGAGGTACAGGAAAGGTCCTAAACTCACTACTGGTGCCATATAATCACATTCTGGTGCAACGAAGAGTCATAATTAATGGAGACGAGGCCTTAACTGACATAGACTAAGAATAACTAGGAAGATGTCCGAAAGTTGTCTACGTGTGGTGCGGTGGACCTGGGCACGACATTTAATGGGGGAATAAGGGGAAGGTCGGCTCTACTGATTGTTATTTACATGCAATGGGACTAGGGAATGGGGGATTGGGGAAAGTTGGGGAGTATTGGAGAAAATAGGGGAATATTTACAAGTGGATATGGAGGCCAAATTCCATATTCGCAACATTGCACCCTTCTCTACCCTCGGGGCGTCCCGACCCGATAAATTTTTACCTACTTTAGTGTGGCACGCAATGTAGTTCCCTCTACTATTAACTCTACCCTGAGTGCGACAGTTTTACAGATATTCACGAATGAGTAAATATGTCCCCCTGCGACGTTGCACCCTTCTCCTCACAGAAACACACCCACAGGATAACCGAATCCGGAAAGAATTCTCAAACTAAACATACAGCCGGTAGGGAGCATTATTTACAAGATTACGCTGATATCTACACTACGATCCAGGACCTGTTTTTGGAGGAACACATGCAGATGTTATGCATAGAGAGAGCACGCTTGCCAGCATCGATACACCAACCCACGAGTGCTCTGTGGCCGACGGCCTTTAATAACGTGCAGAGCACCCTTTCCCAGCATCACAAGCACCACCCCACCACCAATCGGTGCAGTCACCATTGTTCATTGGAATAAAAATAAATTCGACAACCCCTAACCCTGCAGGTGTCTCTTGCTCTTCGTGTGGCCTTCAGTGGTGTTAATTAACAGTGGTTCACCTTTATGGCATAGGTGCCACGTTGACCCATAGGTCCATCCCCGGGTGGTGCTTGGCCGCAAACGAACTGCGGTCCATTGTGGGTGGCCACAAACATTGCGGTCCATATGGTGTATCGATCCCGGCAGCAAACAGCGAAAGTGCAGGCCCACAACTGCGCAGCCAGCACCTCTCTCTCCTCTCTCTCTACCCCAAAGCCAGATCCTCGAAGGTGGGAGACAAAAGAAGCAGACAAGTGAGTAAGGTGGTAAGGGCGCAAAAGTGCACGCAATGTAAGGTGATGCACACTGGGGGCACATGGGAACCAGGTGAGACAGGTACGTTCCTATCGTACGCCCCCCCCCCCCACCAGGTAACCTACATGGCCCCTCCCTTACCCCTTACTGTATCCACACAACACAACACTACCCATAAACATCTACTTTACAAATCAACAAACATCCCTACTGTCTTCCCTGTTCCTCCCATATACCAAATTCGTCTTCTCTCCCTCCTAACCAATCAAATTTGCCATTTTCAACTCTCATCAAAATTTGCCATCTCCAACTCAACATCATAATTTGCCATTACCAATTCATCATCAGTCCCTCCTAGGGAGGGAGGGATGGAATCACCCCAATGTCTCATCCACGTCGTGATGCGTCTCACAAATCCACAGCAATCTCATTTCCTGCTACAAAACAAAGAAAACACAGGTGTGGAGTCATCATCATCACCACAGGTAAGTGGCTGCGTATGGTGCGACAGGTTCATCAATCCTAACTATTTCCTAAATGACTTTAACAACTTTACACTACCCGGGGTCTTTCTCCGGCCAAACCATTGGCCCTCTTACACTATGGGTTCTAAAAACCAATTCCCATTGGCCAAACTGTGGTGCTCTTCAATTTGGGGTCTCACTCCCCCGATTCATCTCCCGGTGCCCTCGTACAATTTCTGGGCTGCGACGTGTACCTCTCCCAGTGGGTCTACCCACCTGCACACCTCCACCACTGCAGTTGCCTCCGAGCTTACCTGCTCCTTACCCTAACCTAACTACCAGGGGAAGGCCCTCTGGCACTCTCCCCACTCGGTGCCCTCTCTGGCACTGGGCTACCCGATCCACACCCGGGATCCTCAGGCACCCACTCACAACTACCGGCTCCCAGAGCCCACCTGCGGCCTCACCTGGCCGACATCCTCACAGTGGTGGAGTGCCCAACCAACTACACACACTAACAGGCTACACGCCCAGCCATTTCCACAACACTAATGCACCCATCCACAACACCATTCTGCAACCGCACCACAAATGCCAATATCCAACCACAATTTACCTGTACCCTCTACCTAACACTTACACTACCCGCCCCGGGTACTCGTGAAAGGGGTCCACTCTTCCCCCATCCACACCTTCGCACCATGCACACCACTCCGTACCACTTACTCCAACTCTCTCCACACACCTGTACTTGCACACCTGTGCTCTCACACCTGGTGCCACCTGCACCCTTCTCTCCCCAAGCGCATTCGCGCTGATCCACAACACTCACTACTCATACACTGCTCCACACACCTGTCCAGTTGCACACCTGTGCAATCACACCTGTTCAATTCTCACACACACAGCATCATCTCAGCTAACTACTCCCTTCTGAAACTTGCGCTTCCCAGTCGTCCCTTTAAACTATTGCGCTCCCACGTCATTATCATCCATACTAATCTACCTGCGTCCCCACTACAGGTATCAGTCACTAACTAAACTTAACGTTACCTAATGTCATCTTCTAGATCCCTACACACAATATCCTAACCCACCCGGGCTAGTTTTCACCGCCATACACCCCATAAGCTATTGCTCCTTTGCCCCACACATGGGAAGGATGGTGGATTTGCCATCCCACCACATCGGGGGTCTCTCACTACCAATTTTGCACATCAAATTTCAATAAATCAAAAATTTGCCAATCACTGCCCATCATCTGCCAATCACTACTGCCAATCCCTTGCCAATCATCAAATTTTGTTTTTCTCTAATTTTGGGGCCAAAACACTATCCTCATCACCCAGTCGACTCACTAATACCTCTCGGTGCGCCAATCCCTGTCCAAAGCCCGGCTTCGTAAAGCCAAGCAATGGATGCTGGTTGTTTTGTGCCAGCGGCTGAATGCGTCCGGCACTCGGTGCAGGGACGGGGGCTTACCCGGGCCGAGATCCCACGCATCACCTCGGCGTGGAGCCATCCAATGTCCCGATCTCGACCTGCCGGCATGCCTCAACAAAAAGTGGTCGCCATGACGACTCTTTCTATCGGGCTGCCTGCTCCGCTTATTGGAGCACGGACGCGGCCGTTCAAAGCGAGGCCCAGCGTGGGTCGCGCACGGCGGTCCTTTCGAACCCGCCGTGGCTCGGATCCCCGCTGGTTCTCGCGGCACGCGAAACCCGGCACGCACCGAGGGCCCGCTTCGGCTAAAAGTCGACCTAAGGCAAGATAAAAAAAATGAGTTGGTGATCGTCCTTTTTTCTCAAAAGTTCGGGTAGGGAGGGAGGTTTTTATTTTTATTTTTTATTTTTTTTTCCTACTTTCCATTGAGTTTTGTTGACATGGAAAAATATAAAATAAAGACTCCTTTCTCCTCAAAATGATTTAATTTCTTCATTCATCTCACAGATTTACAGACATTGCCCAAATCTCTATGAAACACAGTGTTTGTGTGATTTTGGATGATGTTGAATGTCCTAGCTGAGCTTGGTAGTGAAAGGGCAAGACACCTGTACATGTATATACACCATGACATCGGAAAAACAGATAAACACCATGCCCTTGGCACCTTGGCACCCAAGTACAAAAAGCATCATCACGGGCAGCATTCATGAGGACACTAAAAACAGTTGGTCGACTATCGGGTTCCATCCTGTGATCCGTGGCCGTGTCTGCAGCCAACACAAATTTGAGAAATGAGCCAAGAGTCTTTGTCACATCAGAAACTTTGCAAGCTGGTGAAACTTTCGTCATGTCAGTTTTACTGGGGCCGGCGAATACTTTGACAAAAGTACCGCGCGTATCGTCAGGCAATGGCTCCCTATCCCCATCATACTTGCCGTCTGAGAACTCTGCATAGAAGTCCGAGATTGTAACATCCAACTCGATATTGCACGCAAACCAGTCCTTCACCGTCTTGGAAGAGCCCTCACGGGCTATTGATGCGATCACAATAGGCATTTCAAGCCGATTCTATCACGAATCGATACAGATTTCAGCGGGAAAAATCTCACACAATAGCCGCCATGAATGGCTAACGTAAAATGGGTGAAGTTGCCTGAGGCACTTGCGACGCTCTGCGCAGCACGCACTGCGCATGCGGTGCAGAACGGCGCCAAATTTGACTGAAAAGATCGTTTTTGAATGATTTTTTTCAAAATAAAAAATAAAAAAAGTTTCGGGTCGGGTGTGTTTCGTAGGGTCGGGCGGGGACGATCACCAACTCATTTTTTTTATCTTGCCTAACCTTTAACCTGTGTAACGTCGATGCTTCACCTGGACGCTTACACCCCGCAGCCCGTTCCTTGCTCACACATCCAGCCGTTTCCATGCTCCTCGTACCGTTCCTTACACACCCAGGCACACCCATTCCACTCACAGCCTTGGTCACACACCTGACCACCGAACACTTTGGCACACATTCGTTGGTAGCACACCTCACCAAAACACCTCTTCGCGCCCCCTCCTCTGTCACCTCCTCTGTGACAATCACAGGTGTGCCCTCATTCACACACCCAACCACGTGCCTCACCACCAACTCCAGCGTGCATTCCCACTCACGCTCTACCATTCCAGGTGTGCATCCTTCCATCCCAGGTGTACATCCTCTCTCACCTGTCACAACTAACTCACGCTCCATGTCACTCTCACTACTCTCACCTCCATTCTTGACAGCGCACTCACCCTTACTCTTGACAGCGCACTCCTTCCTCGTGCACCTGTCCGTCACACACCTTTCTCGCGCACACTCTCCCGTTACACCCTCTGTAACACTCACCACAGGTGGACACTCTTCCTTACTTCTGACAGCGCACTCTTTCCTCATGCACCTGTCCGTCACACACCTTTCTCGCGCACACTCTCCCGTCACACCCTCTGTAACACTCACCACACCACGCTTCCATGTGCTCCCTCGCACACGCGCTACGACCGACTCACTCTCGCCAGCACACTCACTCCTTGGCACGCACTTTTTCCTCACACACCCCAGAGTCGGACTTTCTTGCACACCTCCATTTTCGCACACCAGACCTGTCGCACACTTCACCAACGGCCTCTCACGAACACCCGGGTCTATCTCGACCCCCAAGCCTCTTAAATCACCTGGCGCATCATACGCACGACCATATTGGTCACCACTTACACCGGGTCCTCTTCCTCTTCGCTTCTCCTCCATCACCTGCGAATCCCTCATCCGGTTAACGAGCACATCACGATCCAAACACAGACTTTGGACCAATTCTTTTATCTCCTCTTTTATCTCTTTGTTATCCCCTCTCCGTCGCTTCTTAATTTCGCTCACCCCTTCTTCCACTTCTTCTCATTTGTGCCTCACCTCTTTTATTCCCCGGTACGTCTCCTCAAGCTTGTCCTCCAAGGCTACCTTGACCGTTTCCATGTGCGTCCTCACCTGCCGGTCCTTCGTCTCCATTACCTCTATCACCTCGTCCAACCTCGTTGTCAGTCCCTCACGTACCATCTGACATTCCCTCTTCGTCGCTACCAAGTCATCTTTTAGTTCTTTCTGTGTCGCCTTTAAACCTCCTAATACCGCAGTGTTCCTTTGAACCTGCTCCACTAACTCCGTCTGTCCCACCGTCAGCTGCTCCACCTCCTGCGTCAGGTCCTCTATGCCCCCTTGTAACTTTACAGTCCCCTTTCTCACCTCCTTCTCCATGTGCTCCTCACAGTGCCTCACCTCCTCGCGCACTCCTCCGACCTCCTCACTCACTCCTCTTCTGATCTCCTCTCCCATCACTTGCATCTCCTGCCCAGATGCCACCCTCATCTGCTCCATTTCCTCCCTGTGAGCATCCAGTTTGGTTTCTACCCCCATTCTGACCCCCTCTATCTGCTGCTCCATTTGTTTAACTTCCCTTTCCGCTTGGTCCCTCATGTCCCTCAATTTGCCTTCCATACTGTTTTCTAACCCCTCTAACCCATTTTTCACTCCCTCTATCTGATTCTCCTGGGCAGCCATTCTATTTTCTACCCCCATTAACCCATTTTTCACTTCTTTTATCCCGTTGTCTAACCCCTCAAAATTATTGTCTAACTTCCCAAATTTCTTGTCTAACTCCTCAAAATTATTGTCTAACTTCCCAAATTTCTTGTCTAACTCCTCAAAATTATTGTCTAACTTCCCAAATTTCTTGTCTAATCCCTTAAAATTATTGTCTAACCCCTCACCGGTACCCCTCGCTTCGTCCCTCATTACCCCCATTTCGTTTCCCATTACCCCCATTTGGTTATTCATTACCCCCATTTTTGCTTCTAGCCTCTCCATAAGGGCCCCCATTTGCAACATAAAAAGGTTCGGATCCACCAGGGGCGCTGCCACGGTCGCGGTGACCAGCGAGGCGCCATTTTGCGCTCCCGCAATGTCGGGCACAACGACGCTATTTTGTGCGTCTGCTACCCTCGCTGCTTCGCTCTCCTCCTGTCCCTCATGTCCCTCAATTTGGTCCTGGACCGACCCTGCTTCACTCTCCCCTACCGGACCCCAGCCGTCTTGATCCGCCATAGCGCGACTTTCAAAATTCGAGTTTCGTAACACAAATCCAAATTTTGCTGTTATAATTTCGTCGAGCGCAGTAACCGCGGGACCGCGCTCCGGATCGATTTGGTCGAGCGCCGTACGCGCTCCGGCTCGATTTTCCCTCCCAAAATTTGGGCCTAACTAATTTAGTCCCGGGTCCGAATCTCACTCCTCGACACCAATTGTTACAGTACTAACACAATTGGTGTCCAAAATTTGGGCTAAATAAATTTAGTCCCAGGTTCGAATCCAACTCCTGACAACCAATTGTGCGGACACGACGGCCATTCCGCTCGGCCCACCTTAACATCAAAGTCGTGTCTGTAACAATATTTCAACATACAGCTATTTGATCTTCATTTCAACAATATTGATAGATAAAGGTGATGTAATATAACAAATATCATGAAACATTTATATTTTGTAGTCCATTGTATAATTTAAATAAACATAAATGCAAATTCGCATGTGGAAAAAGTAAGTACACCCCTACATTTATCACTACTTCAAATATCTAAAATTAGAATGAGGTGCACCAGCTCAGGTGCAAATGATTAGAACATCGTTAGAGAGGATCTTGGAGGAACCTGATTTAAACCTCAGACATTTAGTTTGGTTTGCTCTTTGTTGTTGAAGTGTGCGGCGTCACCATGCCTAGATCAAAAAGAGCAAAAGAGCATCACTGGAGCATGGATCGACTTTGGTTTGAAGCCGGGACAGAGACATTGGGAATGTTATTTTCGCTCACTTGGAGCACAGTGAGTTATATTGTATGAAACTGATGGTACCATCATAGGAATGATATATTGGTTGTACAATTGATTAATATTGTTATTGTACTGTTATTCTTGTGTGACCTTAATACAATACTTGTTTGTTGGCAACAATTGGTGTGGTTTCACCATTGATCTTTGACATACAGAATAACACATCTTTCTGCTGTGACTCCTCTCGGGGCTCGGAGGTACACCGTGACCGGGGTTTGGGGAGGAGCACGTAACAATACAGAAACGATACAGAGCACAGAATATATATAGACACACACACACATGTTTTACTATCGCAGAACAATAGCACTTTTTATGTTCAGTCCCCCTGCCCTCCCCCATTTTAGGTAAGCGTAAGTGTTGGAACAGATGACTGGCAGGTGTTTCTTGTTGCATTGATCATGCACCCATAACTGCTATTTTATGATTGACCATGATTGAACATTGGTCTAAGAGTCTGTAGATTTATTATGTCTCAGTTGAATGTGTCGTGTTGATGCAGGGGAGGGATTACGCCGAGTCCCCGACGACACCGTGCGCGATGATCGAGGACGCTTTGCTCGATTTCATGGTGCTTTCACTGGTGGCTTCTCGGCTGGATACTTCAACAGCGTTGGCAGCAAGGAAGGTATGGAGCCTGCTACACCCTCAGAAACTCAGGACTCAACTAACCTTTAAACAAGATGCTTCGACCCTCACACCATACTTTTATTTACTGAAATACATTACAGAGTTCTTGACAATAAACAGTAAAAATGGCCATACCCACAACATACATGGTCAGGAGGAACAGGCAAACAAGGGATATATGAGCCAATAATGTCAAATTGAGAGAATCAGGTTACATGGGTACAAGATCAGGGGTTTGGTTGGTGAGAATCAAAAGTGTGTGTGTGTGTGTGTGTGTGTGTGTGTGTGTGTGTGTGTGTGTGTGTGTGTGTGTGTGTGTGTGTGTGTGTGTTCGTGTTCGTCTGAAATAACTCACCCTGGTGGTGTCTGCTGACCCGGTGTGGATGGGAAACTGAAGCTCGGATTGAATTGTAATGGTAAAGATCACCCAAAATAATTTAATCTAAAACAAATTCTTTATAATTTTAATTCTTGCGTATGACAAATTTGTGAACAAATTACATTTCACAGATCGAAGTCGAGGTTGGACAGCCAAGTCACAGCACAGTCTGTCGTTAGATGGATTGCCCTAAGTCCTTCATGAAATTTCTGGAGGTGAAACTCATCACTTCCGCCACTGGAGGTGGATGGAGGTTATGTTTTCACCCTTGTCTCTGTCTGTCTGTTTGTAAACTGTATATCTCAAAAAGTTGGATGGATTCGTGCAAAATTTGGCAGAGAGGTTGGGTATGTGACAAGGATTAAATGATTAGATTTTAGTGAAGATCCGAATTCAGCTACTAGAATTTTAAAAGTGATTCTTCACCATTGGGAGATAGGGCCAAAAACGATACATAGCAGGATATCTCAAAAGGTTGTGGACGGAACTTGGTGGACAGGTCGTCTGTGTGACGAGGAAGAATTGATTCAATTTTGGTGAAGATCTGAATTTGGATTCGCATACGAGAATTATTTAATTTTTTAAGTGATTCTTCACCTTTGAGAGATCGGGTGAAAAGCGATATATAACATGATATTTTAAAAAGTTATGGACGAGTTATGACTATACTTGGTGGACAAGTTTGTTAGGTGACAAGAACAAGCCGATTAAATTTTGGTTCAGGTCCAAATCCAGATTCGGCCCATCAGTGGGATACAAAACATGAACTGTGCAGCCTGGCGGAGGTATGCGCTCCTACCGAGTGCCGTTCTAGTTCTTCTGCCCTGATTTTGGAGGTCCGAAACCTTTAAAATTAATGCTCTGCAACTGTCGGTCTGATTGACGCAAAATTTTCACCAAAGGAACGGCTAGACCTGTAGAATTTTGTACTGCTAATTATGACGTTGTGGGCCAAGTGGTATGGGTGCCATCTTGGAAAAACCTTCAAAGGTTGCCCCTATTTTACCTCAAACGGCTCAACAGAAAAAATTGAGTCATGGCTAGTTGTAAAGAACTCTGCATTGGGACCAAAAAATATATTCATTCAGGATATCAAAAGTGCTACCATTATGATGTCATAATTTGACAAGTAGAAGGCTTGATCCCATGAATATGAAATTTCTTGAGCGTGATCGAAGGAAAAATCGGTTAAGAAACAAAAATATTATGAAGTCATCAGTCACGTGGTTCGGCCGCCATATTGTTTTTCCTGAAAACCACTGAAAACCCTTTTTCTCTGCAATGGCTGAACAGATCAAGCCCAAACTCTACTTGTATGACCGCATACCCATGATGAACAAAAGGTTCCACTATCATGACATCATAGGTCACATGGTTTGGGAGCCGTATTGGATTGAACAAATATCTTTAAAAAATTATATCTCTTCAACAACTTCATTGATTGATGTGAAACTTCAAAGTAATGTAGTAGTCATCAAGCAGAATATGTGTTTAAAATTTCAACCTGATTGGTCATACGATTTGGCAGCCAGATGTGTTTGTTGTTTGAAGAAGAAGAACCTCTACAAATTTATCTTCTCCAGCCATTTGACTTTTAAGTATAACTATTAATTATGTGATGTTTGAAGTCAGTGGCTTACTTTCAATTAATTACATACATCTATTAATTATGTACTATCAGACTGTACCTTTTAACCCTTTGGACTGCTAAGACCCATTAGACCTTTGAAGAACCTTTAAGTCCCCCAAGACCCTTAAGACCACCAAGACCCCAAAATACCCTGAAGACCCTTAAAGATGATGATGAACCAAAGGACTCAAGGATCAAAAAGACCCCGAGGGCTCATAACATGCCAATGACCCAAAAGAGCCAGAGAACCTCGATGACTCAAAAGACCCAGATGACCCAAAAGACGCCTCCTTTTTAAAAAAACATTTAAAATACAATACTGAATTCAGTTTTATAAAGAGGATGTCATATGTCACGCATGTCTGATGAAAGCAGGGTTGTTTCAAAGCGTGGTTGCTTCAAAGTGTGGTTGTATCAAAGCATGGTTGTATCAAAGTGTGGTTGTATCAAAGTGTGGTTGTATCAAAGTGTGGTTGTATCAAAGCGTGGTTGTATCAAAGCGTGGTTGTATCAAAGCATGGTTGTATCAAAGCGTGGTTGTATCAAAGCGTGGTTGTATCAAAGCGTTGTTGTATCGAGGTGGGGTTGTGTCGAGGCGGGGTTGTGTCGAGGCGGGGTTGTGTCGAGGCGGGGTTGTGTCGAGGCGGGGTTGTGTCGAGGCGGGGTTGTGTCGAGGCGGGGTTGTGTCGAGGCGGGGTTGTGTCGAGGCGGGGTTGTGTCGAGGCGGGGTTGTGTCGAGGCGGGGTTGTGTCGAGGCGGGGTTGTGTCGAGGCGGGGTTGTGTCAAGGCGGGGTTGTGTCGAGGCAGGGTTGTGTCAAGGCGGGGTTGTGTCGAGGCGTGGTTGTATCAAAGTGTGGTTGTATGAAAGCGTGGTTGTATCAAAGCATGGTTGTATCAAAGAGTGGTTGCATCAAGGCGGGGTTGTATCAAAGAGTGGTTGTATCGAGGTGGGGTTGTGTCGAGGCGGGGTTGTGTCGAGGCGGGGTTGTGTCGAGGCGGGGTTGTGTCGAGGCGGGGTTGTGTCGAGGCGGGGTTGTGTCGAGGCGGGGTTGTGTCGAGGCGGGGTTGTGTCGAGGCGGGGTTGTGTCGAGGCAGGGTTGTGTCGAGGCGTGGTTGTGTCGAGGCGGGGTTGTATCGAGGCGTGGTTGTGTCGAGGCGGGGTTGTATCGAGGCGTGGTTGTGTCGAGGCGGGGTTGTGTCAAGGCGGGGTTGTGTCGAGGCGTGGTTGTGTCAAGGCGGGGTAGTATCAAGGCGTGGTTGTGTCGAGGCGGGGTTGTGTCAAGGCGGGGTTGTATCAAGGCGTGGTTGTGTCGAGGCGGGGTTGTATCAAGGCGGGGTTGTATCAAGGCGGGGTTGTATCAAGGCGGGGTTGTATCAAGGCGGGGTTGTATCAAGGCGTGGTTGTGTCGAGGCGGGGTTGTATCAAGGCGGGGTTGTATCAAGGCGGGGTTGTATCAAGGCGGGAAGACGGAAGAATCCGGTAATCACTGCTAGCAGTTATCAAGTGGCAGTTTCAGTTTTGATTTGTGATTCCTATCTTATTGTTATGCACAATTGGATATGTATGAGGGTTCTTCGCTCTTGTTTCACGATATCCTTAGGAGTAATTGATAAATTGATGTGCTTTGATTGCCGTCATGACGAGTAAATGACATTTTGTACAGGATGGGTTCCAAGCTCATTTTCTTCATCGCGGAAACAACGTGGTGAGCGGCAAGTGCAGCGAGCGGAAGATTTCATGGATGAGGAGGTGAGAGGAATGGATAAAGTTTGATTAAGATTGGGGGTTTCATTAAGATTGAGGATATAGGATATGTAGTTATAAGCTGCACTGCCCATTCAATTGATTGGACATGATTTAGAAAGAAACACACCTTTCTATATAAGGACCCACAGTTGACAGAGCAGAAACTCTACCAGGAAGTCCAAGGAACTATCTGTAGAACTCCTACATAGAATTGTGAGGAGGCATTGATCTGGTGAAGGGTATAAAATAATTTATAGATGTTGAAAGTTCCCAAGAGCACAATGAGCTCCATCATTAGGAAATAGAAAGAATATGGAACTACCCAGACTTCCTAGAGGTGGTCATCCGATCAAACTGAGCAACCGGGCAAGAAGGACCTTGGTTATGGAGGTGAACAAGAACCCAGTGAACACTCTGACAGAACTACAGAGTTCCTTGGCTGAGATGGAAGAACCTGCCGGAAGGACAACAGTCTCTGCAGCACTTCACAAATCCAGGCTTTATGGGAGAGTGGCCAGACGGAAGTGAGAAAAAGGCACATGGCACGTGAAAGACTCCGAGAGCATGAGGCAAAATATTCTGTGGTCTGATGAGACGAAAATTGAACACTTTGGCCTGAAAGCAAAATGCTTCGTCTGGATAGAGAAGTGTTTGTAAGGCATTCGTAAGGATAAGAGGGAGCAATGAATTGAGCCAAATACAGGAAATTCCTTGAGGAAAACCTGCTTCAGAGTGCAAAAGACCTTATAGTCAGGTTCACTATGTTAACAAATATAATTTCGTTCAAAATTTTGGGAGATTAGCAAACCTATACATTTTTAGAATCATCAGAGCATGGAGAATCCGAAAATCAATGTTGGCATTTGATTTTGAAAATGGCCGCCATAAAATACATATTTTGTGCTATCTCGGCTTCTAGTCAACCTAGAAACTTAATTAAATATGCTAATCCTATGTTTTCTGGGTCAAAGAATCCAATAAAGGCCTCAAAATAGTGCTCAGGATTATAGAAAAGCAACAAACAAAGGTAATTGAAAACCATTGTCTTTATATTTGTGATATAACTGTATTTCATAATACATGATATTGCAAGCCTTTGAAGTTATAGGTATGGGTTTATAAAGCAAGAAAGCAGCCTTGTTAGTATCAGATTGAACTATAAGTCCTATACACAGGATCTACGAGGTCTATACCGTTCAGGAATATGCTTTTACAGATTTTCATCACTGTCCTGAGTGTCATTTTCGCAAAGGTGTCTACGCAAATGTAAACATTAATTTTTGGATTCCTCATGCTCTGAATATTCCAAAAATGTTCAGTTTTGCTAATCCCCAAAACATTTGAACGAAAAATTATAGTGAACCCGGCTATTAGTCGATGGTGAAGATTTATGTTCCACCAGGACTATGACCCCAAACATACAGCCAAACCATATGTTGTTACATCACAGACTGCTGAAGGATGTAAGATAGGTAGTTATAAAAATAATAAAAAAACACCGTTTAGAGGCCATTTTTCCCCGCAAAGCGGGGGTTGGCCTTTTCGGGGACCGTGGTAGTTGTTGTTTTTCGGTCCCCTTTTTGAAGCAATGTTTTACGGCCGGATGCCCTTCCTGACGCCAACCCTTTTTGCCGCCTTCAACGACAAACAGGGAATTACCAGTGAACTGGTACTCAATTAGTACTCAAGATAGGTAGTTATATAGGTAGTTATATGCTAGAGGATATAGATTAGATAGTTATATACAGTCGTGGCCAAAAATATTGGCACCCTTGCACTTTTTTCAGATAACTTACAATTTTCTCAAAAAATAAGTTGAAATTGACAAAAGTATTTGGTCTCCACAATTCTTTATTTCACTGTTAATAT
Source organism: Myxine glutinosa (assembly GCF_964187855.1). NCBI lineage: Eukaryota > Metazoa > Chordata > Myxini > Myxiniformes > Myxinidae > Myxine > Myxine glutinosa. Next base: position 181,083,523 of record NC_136265.1, read on the forward strand.
TACAGAACGTTTGTTTTTGATTCAGAACTTAATATATCATTTAAAATCAGGAAATATAAAGAAATGGCATTGACAAAATTATTGACACCCTCAACGTAATATTTGGTAGCACGGCCTTTGGACAAAATAACTGCAGTGAAGCGCTTCCTACAGCCATGAATGAGCGTCCTCCACCTCTCTACTGGCAGTTTGTCCCACTCTTCTTGTGCAAACTGCTCCAGTTCTCCCAGATTTGAAAGGTACCTTCTCCCAACTGCTGCTTTCAGATCTCCCCACAGGTGTTCAATGGGATTTAGATCTGGACTAATTTCTGGCCACTTCACAACAGTCCAGCATTTTGTCTTGAACCATTTCTGGGTGCTTTTTGAAGTGTGTTTGGGGTCATTGCCTGCTGCAAGACCCATGACCTTCGACAGAGACCCAGCATTCTGACACTTGGTTGAACATTGCGCTCCAAAATACCTTTGTTATCTCCTGATTTCATGATGCCATGCACACATTCAAGGTACCTAGTGCCAGAGGCAGCACAGCAACCCCAAAACATCACTGAACCTCCTCCATGTTTGACTGTAGGGAAGGTGTTCTTTTCTTTGAAGGCTTCATTTTGTTTTCTGTAAACATGGAGATGATGTGCTTTACCACAAAGCTCTAATTTGGTCTCACCTGTCCACATGACATTCTCCCAGAAGGATTTTGGCTTGTTCAGTTGTTTTGGCAAACTCCAGTCGGACTTACTTTTATCTCTCTCTCAGCAGTGGGATCCTGCTGGGGCTCCTACCATAAAACCCCCTTTCATCGAGTTAGCGACGGATGGTGTGAGTTGAAACTATCGTACCCTGTGTCTGAAGGTCACCTTGAATCTGTTTGGCAGTTGATAGAGGTGCTTTCTCGAGAGTTTTGTGCTTTCTCCACCATTCGTACAATCCTTTGCTGCAATCTTCGATCAAGTTTTCTCTTGCGGCCATGTCCAGGGAGGTTGGCTACAGTGCCATGGGCCTTAAACTTCCTGATAACATTGCGTACGGCGGACAGAGGAACATCAAGGTCTCTGGAGATGGAATTGTAGCCTTGAGATTGTCCATGATTGGCTACAATCTTGTGTCTGACTTCCCCACACAATTCTCTGGTTTTCTTTCTTCTCTCCATGCTCAATGAGGTACACACAGTGACACAAAACAGCAGAATGACTCCTTTTCTCCATTCAAACTGGTTGAATGAGTGATTTTTATATTGCAGGCACCTGCAACTCACCACAGGTGAGTTCAATTCCAAAGTAAAGGAGAATCGCATGCTTGAAATCTAATTATTTCTAACAACTTCTAAAAGGTGCCAATAAAAATTGTCCGGGCCATTTTAGGATTTCTGTGTGGAATAAGCGAAGATTTACTTATCTTTTCAGGTTTTTTTTGTTTTGTTCCACTGCAAACCAAAGAAATACAAATGGGGATACCAAAATTTTTTTTTATTTCAACAATTTTCTTGAAGAAATGGTGCATTATTTGAAAAAGTACAAGGGAGCCAAGATTTTTACCCATGACTGTAGGTAGTAAAATGCTATAGGATATGTAGTTGTATGCTAGACTGCTAGAGGATGTAGGATATGTAGTTGTTGTCCCCCGTCGCACAGCGGAGCGAAAGGGGGACTATGGTTTTCCCCTCTGTTCATGTGTCCGTCCGTCCATCCGTGCGTGCGTGTTTGCGGGCGTGCGTTCGTGCGTAAGCGAAGGACCGCATTCGAATTTGGTGTGTGGGTGCAACCCACGTCAAAATCCAAGATGGCCGCCGCCATGTATGTCTGATGCCATGTATGTCTGAACCTTGTGAGATGAATATCTTGAAAAATAAGTGAAGTACCAACGTCTAATTTGGTGTGTGGGTGTATCTCGGCATAAGGAAGAACGCCATTGAAAATTGGGTCGCCACGTCAAAATCCAAGATGGCCGCCTCCATGTATGTCTGAACCTTGTGAGCAAAATATCATATCATAGCATGTTTTCTGCGTCTTCCACTTTGTCAACTCACATCACTTCACCGACGGGGGACCTAGGCGTAACGCTTGTTTAGGTGGTTATAGAAGAAAAAAACACCTTTTAGAGGCCATTTTTCCCCGCAAGCGGGGGTTGGCCTTTTTCGGGAACTGTGGTTGTTGTTGTTTTTCGGTCCCCTTTTTGAAGCAATGTTTTACGGCCGGATGCCCTTCCTGACGCCAACCCTTTTTGCCGCCTTTAACGACAAGCAGGGAATTACCAGTGAACTGGTACTCAATTTGCCGACCTCAGAAGGATGACAGGCTGAGTCAACCCCCCTGGCGTTAATTCAGCGATTGACCGGGATTCGAACCCAGGATCCTAGGATCCTAAGCCGGCACCCTAGCCGCTAGCCCAACACCAGGCCCAACACCAGTGGTTATAGGATAGGTAGATATACGTTAGAGGATATAGGATAGTTATATAGGTCGTTATATGCTGGAGGATATAGGATAGGTAGTTGTACACTAAAATATTATAGGATAGGTATTTATATATGTAGTTGTTGTTGTTGTTTCATATGCAGCCTATGGCTGCTGGTTGCATCCTTTCTCTGGAAGCGTGACCTGTTTTCGTTTTCCTGTTTTCATAAACAAGTTTGGCAAGGATTTGGGGCATGCTGATGCTTCGAGTCCTTTACGGGACAGCTCCAAATGGATACCCACTCCAGAAGATTCTGTGCTCCTCATGGAATTCTTAAATTATTCGCCAGTAACAGCTGAAGAGATTCGTGAGTGGACGAATTGGGACCCTATTTTGTCACGTATGCGTCGCTGCATAACCAATGGTTGGCTTGTCTCGACAGGTACAAAGCGCCAGGCATATTCACTGCGTAAATCTGAACTGAGCGTTCAAGATTATGTGATCTTGTGGGTTAGCAGGGTAGTGGTGCCCCCTCCAGGGAGTTATAGAGTGCTGGAAATGGCCCATGAGGCACACCTTGCAATAGTGCGAATGAAGGCGTTTACTCGGAACCATGTTTGGTGGCCGAATCTCGATCTAGATATTGAGGGTACAGTTCGCAAGTGCCCCTCGTGTCAGGCGAATGTAAAGTTGCCAGCACCATCATCAATGCATCCTTGGGGGAATGGCCCCAGAAACCTTGGGAGCGTATGCACATTGACTTTGCTGGGCCATTTTTGAGCAAAATATTCCTGGTCATTACTGTTGCCTATTCTAAGTGAATGGACGTGCACCCCATGACAACAATCTCATCCGAGGCAACCATCAGCAATCTACGGACCTCATTTGCTACCCATGGATTACCCTCGACTCTTGTGTCAGATAACGGTCCATCATGCACTAGTTGTGAATTTCGAAGGTTTATGGATGCCAATGGAATCATCCATCTTACCTCAGCTCCATACCATCCCGGGTCCAATGGTTTGGCTAAACATTCTGTGCAAACATTTAAGTTTGCACAGATGTCAAAGTATGTCAAAGCTCAATCAGGGTAGCATAAGAGTCGAGAGTGGCCCGATTCCTTTTCAAATACCACGTAACACCCCACTCGACCACTGGGAGGTCACCCTCGGAGATTTTGATGAGAAGGAAGTTGAAGACCCAACTGGACTTGTTACAGCCGGATGAGTATGCAAAGGTCCGCAAGGTCCAAGGGTAGCAGAAGTCCTGGCATGACAGAAACTCGAAGGAGAGGTTTTTAATGTGGGAGATCGCATGTATGTGCTCAATTTCAGTCGGGGTAATCACTGGTTGGAGGGAGGTGAGGGGGGGGGGGGGGGGGGGAGAAATGTGGTTCGTCTATTATCGTGAAACTCTTGGATGGCCGGAATGTCAGGAGACGTGGATCATGTGAGACTGGTACCCTCTGATTTAACCAGTGACATAACGGGTCCACTGGAACCGTCCGTCTAGCCGACCACCCTGGATGGAGCGGCAGATATAATTCCGGAGGGCCACCTTCCAGAAGGCCCTCGCAAAGATGCTTTCCATGGAATTCCTGCTGCGGAGGAAAGTGAACTATCACCTCCTGTGGCATCAACAGAAGAGGGAGTGCTCCGTCGCTCTTCTCGCTCCAGAGGACCTCCTAACCGACTGGATTTGTGATCTTTAATGAACTTTACTCGAAGATTTGGTTTTATTGTTGTGCATGATTTTTGGGTATTTTTGGTGTCAAAGGCAAACTCCAATGGTTCGGCAAGGGGGTCATTGGTATTGTTTGTGTTTTTGTGGTTTCAAAAAGGGAAAGGGGAATCACTTGGTGTTTAATGGATGGTTGACATGAATAGCTGATCGTTATCAGCGTTTGAAGATTTGGGATGTTGGGGGTGGGATTTATCATCTCCATGTCTCTTCGCAAATCGTTGGTGTGGTTCACAGGGGCATTTTCTGTTATTAGTGCAATTGGAAGTATATTAGATATGTTTGTGTAAGCTGAAGAAGGAAGGAATGTAACATATTGTGTTTTACGATAACGGAATGTAACATATGATGCTTTACGGTAATCGGGCAGACGTGCCTGATCGGGAGCAAGGTTGGGTTTCGGGGAAGGGGTGGGCGAGGGCGAGGGTGAGGGCAAGATCGGGCGCGATGGTGACTGGCTTGGAGCACGAGCATTGAATGGTGATTAAACGTTTTGCCTTTACTGGACTGGCCTTCGTGTGATACACTTCAGGCAGGAAGGGTCATTCCTCTTTGGGGTATATAGATTACAGTCGATCTATGGGTGGGTCTCAAGAACATTGGGTGTGTGTTCATTTACCAAGTTTCTTGTGGAGAGATCGCCAAGTGGATTAAGCATTCAAGCAAGCACTCCATTCAAAACCGTTAAGGCACGGCTGGCTTGGCAAGCACTAGCTAGCTGCTTGGTAAATGAGCACACCCTGGGATTCCTCCCTTTCAGGTTCGTGTGGTTAAATAGCAGAAGCGAGTTTCAAAAGTTCACTGAAAAACGCCACGTTAGCAGCAGGAAGCGTCATGTTATTAACCCAACCCCTGTGGGGTATATAAGAGTACAGTAGATCTTCGCTCAGTTCTGTAAGTAATAAAACTTACCTCACGGATGTCGGGATTCCTCCAAATTTATTTGTCTAATTTTATAAACAGCATTGGCGACTGTTTAAAAAGCTAATCATACGTGTTTGTGGTTTATAATATTTTTACCGCTGGTAGAGGTCGTTAGGCTGCTGCTCCCACAAAAATGCCATGATAAGCTATTTATAAACGTTGGCTCGACTTTTGTTCAAGGAGGAAAAACCGCTTGGAGAGGTGGGATATTATTAGTATTAATATTGTTTTGTAATAACATTAATATTATGCTATTATCGTTAGTTTTGTTATTAGAAGCGGCCTTAGAAAAACGCTACGATAAAGCTAATTTAACATTGATATACACCTCAACATGCAACCCCATTGATGGCAATGGCAGCGAAAACCCGCTCGGGGGATAAATCCCCCTTGGGGAGGGGAGGGGGGCAAATGAATGCGCTACAACCTTCATTGTGTAACCCTTCGTCATCCTGTCAAGTTTGGTTGAGATTGGATAGGTAACAACGGAATGTATCGCGGTCAAAAATTCATCAGACAGACAGACACCAAATTGCGTATTTTAGTATGACTAGACCAATAGACCCGTTTTCATAAATTCCAATGGGGGACGAGACTGTCCCATTTGATTTTTCCTTGCTGTGTTCCACCCTCAGCATTCATGTTTGTTTGCTTTGATTCAAACCTTCAGAACGATTTTAAATGTTTGGGAATTTCCTTGAGTTGATGGAACGTGATCTTGAGGGGATAAACGGGAGATAGTGTTACTTGTTCTTTCCACATTGTGATGTGAGCCTGCTGTGAGTGACCGGCACTATCTGTCAGTATTAAATACAGCACCATGTCAGAATAAAACTAGAACGGCACTCGGTAGAGTGAATACCTCCACCAGGCTGAACACTGAACAGTTTATGTTTTGTATCCCACTGATAGGCCAGATCTGGATTTGGACCTGAACCAAAATCTAATCGGCTTGTTCTTGTCACTTCCCCAACTCGCCCACCAAGTTTAGTCATAGCTTATCCACAACTTTTTCAAGTATCATGTTATATAATTGCTTTTTACCCGATTTCTCAATGGTGAAGAATCACTTAAAAATTAACTATCGTATCCCAATCCATATTCAGATCTTCACCACTATTCAGATCCGTCCACAACTTTTTGAAATATCTTGTTCACAGACAAACAGACAGGGGTGAAAACATAACCTCCATCCACCTTCGGTGGCGGAGGTAATAAACACTTTTGGATGTAACCGATCTTTACTCTTGACGAAGTCCTTGGTGTCCTTGTGTTTTATACTTCTCCCTCCACCCCCCTCCACCCCTTCCCACGCCTCCTCCCCCCAAGCCCTCTCCCTTCCACACATCTCCCTGCTCTCAAATGTTGTGTTTGTGTGCTTCCCCTTCTCTCCCCATCTTGTTTTCCGCTCCCTCTTTTTATATATTTTGTTTGTCTGGTTGATTTGTTTGTGAAGTAAATGTTAGCTCTTTCACGAGCCTCGATTCAGTATACAAAAAATAATAATAATAATAATAATAATAATCTGTCATTCAAACACAATCAATGTACATGTGTTAGTACGTGGTAACATGTCCTTTGGTATCACACAGTGCTTGAACACAAGAAGGCATCCAATGTTGAGCACCTCTTGTGTATTACTTAACACAGGTTGGCTTTTCCTTACTTCCCAATCCATGATCCTAGACATTGCTCAATGTTGTTCATGTCAGGACTCTTTGTGGTGCCCGGGAAAGAAGTTGCGGCCCATTCCGTCTCTCCCAGGCAGAGATGGTTCTGTTGATGCGGCACGTCGCACCACGTTCCCACAATAAATGTGTTGCCGACTGCAAAATGCCTTGCTGGTATCGTGGTAAGAGGGTTACTTGTATACCAAAAAGGCATTTTACAGTCTGGAACAAACTCTGACTTTACAAAGGAGACAAATTCTCAATGAATAGGGCGTTTTCCAATGATACTTTGCACATCGTTTTATGAGGTCATAGCAGGGGTAGCCGGCGTTGCTCGGTGCTGTTCTAATCCTAGCAGGGGTAGCCGGCGTTGCTCGGTGCTGTTCTAATCCTAGCATGGGTAGCCGGCGTTGCTCGGTGCTGTTATAATCCTAGCAGGGGTAGCCGGCGTTGCTCGGTGCTGTTCTAATCCTAGCAGGGGTAGCCGGCGTTGCTCGGTGCTGTTCTAATCCTAGCAGGGGTAGCCGGCGTTGCTCGGTGCTGTTCTAATCCTAGCAGGGTCAGCCAACGTTGCTCGGTGCTGTTCTTATCCTAGCAGGGGTAGCCAACGTTGCTTGGTGCTGATCAGTTCTTATCCTAGCAGGGGTAGCCAGGGTGGCTCGGTGCTGTTCTTATCCGAGCAGGGGTAGCCGGCGTTGCTCGGTGCTGTTCTAATCCTAGCAGGGGTAGCCGGCGTTGCTCGGTGCTGTTCTAATCCTAGCAGGGTCAGCCAACGTTGCTCGGTGCTGTTCTTATCCTAGCAGGGGTAGCCAACGTTGCTTGGTGCTGATCAGTTCTTATCCTAGCAGGGGTAGCCAGGGTGGCTCGGTGCTGTTCTTATCCGAGCAGGGGTAGCCGGCGTTGGTCGGTGCTGTTCTTATCCTAGCAGGGGTAGCCAACGTTGCTTGGTGCTGATCAGTTCTTATCCTAGCAGGGGTAGCCAGGGTGGCTCGGTGCTGTTCTTATCCGAGCAGGGGTAGCCGGCGTTGGTCGGTGCTGTTCTAATCCTAGCAGGGGTAGCCGGCGTTGCTCGGTGCTGTTCTCATCCTAGCAGGGGTAGCCAACGTTGCTCGGTGCTGTTCTTATCCTAGCAGGGGTAGCCGGGGTTGCTTGGTGCTGTTCTAATCCTAGCAGGGGTAGCCAACGTTGCTTGGTGCTGTTCAGTTCTTATCTGAGCAGGGGTAGCCAGGGTTGCTTGGTGCTGTTCTAATCCTAGCAGGGGTAGCCAACGTTGCTCGGTGCTGTTCTTATCCGAGCAGGGGTAGCCGGCGTTGGTCGGTGCTGTTCTAATCCCAGCAGGGGTAGCCGGCGTTGCTCGGTGCTGTTCTAATCCTAGCAGGGGTAGCCGGCGTTGCTCGGTGCTGTTCTCATCCTAGCAGGGGTAGCCAACGTTGCTCGGTGCTGTTCTTATCCTAGCAGGGGTAGCCGGGGTTGCTTGGTGCTGTTCTAATCCTAGCAGGGGTAGCCAACGTTGCTCGGTGCTGTTCAGTTCTTATCTGAGCAGGGGTAGCCAGGGTTGCTTGGTGCTGTTCTAATCCTAGCAGGGGTAGCCAACGTTGCTCGGTGCTGTTCAGTTCTTATCTGAGCAGGGGTAGCCAGGGTTGCTCGGTGCTGTTCTAATCCTAGCAGGGGTAGCCAACGTTGCTTGGTGCTGTTCTTATCCTAGCAGGGGTAGCCAACGTTGCTTGGTGCTGTTCTTATCCTAGCAGGGGTAGCCAACGTTGCTTGGTGCTGTTCTAATCCTAGCAGGGGTAGCCAACGTTGCTTGGTGCTGTTCTAATCCTAGCAGGGGTAGCCAACGTTGCTTGGTGCTGTTCTAATCCTAGCAGGGGTAGCCAACGTTGCTCGGTGCTGTTCTTATCCTAGCAGGGGTAGCCCGGGTTGCTCGGTGCTGTTCTAATCCTAGCAGGGGTAGCCAACGTTGCTCGGTGCTGATCAGTTCTTATCCTAGCAGGGGTAGCCAACGTTGCTTGGTGCTGTTCTAATCCTAGCAGGGGTAGCCAACGTTGCTTGGTGCTGTTCTAATCCTAGCAGGGGTAGCCAACGTTGCTTGGTGCTGTTCTAATCCTAGCATGGGTAGCCAACGTTGCTTGGTGCTGTTCTAATCCTAGCAGGGGTAGCCAACGTTGCTCGGTGCTGTTCTTATCCTAGCAGGGGTAGCCCGGGTTGCTCGGTGCTGTTCTAATCCTAGCAGGGGTAGCCAACGTTGCTCGGTGCTGATCAGTTCTTATCCTAGCAGGGGTAGCCAGGGTGGCTCGGTGCTGTTCTTATCCGAGCAGGGGTAGCCGGCGTTGCTCGTTGCTGTTCTAATCCTAGCAGGGGTAGCCGGCGTTGCTCGGTGCTGTTCTTATCCTAGCAGGGGTAGCCGGCGTTGCTCGGTGCTGTTCTAATCCTAGCAGGGGTACCCAACGTTGCTCGGTGCTGTTCTTATCCTAGCAGGGGTAGCCAACGTTGCTCGGTGCTGTTCTAATCCTAGCAGGGGCAACCAACGTTGCTTGGTGCTGTTCTAATCCTAGCAGGGGTAGCCAACGTTGCTCTGTGCTGTTCTTATCCGAGCAGGGGTTGCCAACGTTGCTTGGTGCTGTTCTAATCCTAGCAGGGGTAGCCAACGTTGCTCGGTGCTGTTCTAATCCTAGCAGGGGTAGCCAACGTTGCTCGGTGCTGTTCTAATCCTAGCAGGGGTAGCCAACGTTGCTTGGTGCTGTTCTAATCCTAGCAGGGGTAGCCAACGTTGCTCTGTGCTGTTCTAATCCTAGCAGGGGTAGCCAACGTTGCTCGGTGCTGTTCTAATCCTAGCAGGGGTAGCCAACGTTGCTCTGTGCTGTTCTTATCCGAGCAGGGGTTGCCAACGTTGCTTGGTGCTGTTCTAATCCTAGCAGGGGTAGCCAACATTGCTTGGTGCTGTTCTAGTCCTACAGGGGTAGCCGGCCTTGCTCGGTGCTGTTCTAGTCCTACAGGGGTAGCCGGCCTTGCTCGGTGCTGTTCTAGTCCTACAGGGGTAGCCGGCCTTGCTCGGTGCTGTTGTTATCCTGTTGGCATTTTGAAGAAATCAAATTTGGTTTTGTTTTTCCCGTTTTTTGTGGGGGGCCTAACACATTTCCCTACACCCACGAAGGAATGGGGTCGGGGATAATTTAATATTACCTTCCATATCGCTACAAATGCCTCAGCACTGTAAAGAATGATGTAAAAAGAAAATCCCCAAAAATCCCACTTTTTTTTTTTAATATTCCATTTTTTTCACCTAAAACTCTCCCCAACATTCACTCATGAAGATCTGAAAGTTTGATGAAGATAATTTGGCCATCTCTGAGAGAAATGGCGAAACACAGACAGACAAATATCTCTTTGTAGTTTAGATTTTATGATGTAAATGCAATAAAAAAGGAAATCTCCTCTCGTGTTATTGGGATAACAACATAAACCTATTGAATAACAACGGTAGTCAGTAGTCTGTAGCGCGCACACCTCCGCCAGGCTGAACAGTTTGTTTTGTATCCCACCGATAGCCCGGATCTGGATTCGGACCTGAACCAAAATCTAATCGGCTTGTTCTTGTCACTTCCCCAACTCGTCCACCAAGTTTAGTCATAACTCGTCCATTACTTTTTGAGATTATCTGCTCACAGAGAAACCAACAGGGGTGAAAACATAACCTCCGTACATCTTCGGGCATTTTTTTTTTTTGCCACCTTCGGTCATTTTTTTTTGCCACTTTTGGTGTTTTTTGTTTTTTTTGCCACCTTCGGTCATTTTTTTTTTTGCCACCTTCGGTCCTTTTTTTTTTTGCCACCTTCGGGCATTTTTTTTTTTTTGCCACCTTCGGGCATTTTTTTTTTTTTGCCACCTTTGGGCATTTTTTTTTTTTTGCCATCTTCGGTCTTTTTTTTTTTTGCCACCTTTGGTCATTTTTTTTTTTTGGCCACCTTTGGTCATTTTTTTTTTTGCCACCTTCGGTCATTTTTATTTTTTTTGCCACCTTCGGTCATTTTTTTTTTTGCCACCTTCGGTCATTTTTTCTTTTGCCACCTTCGGTTTTTGTTTTTTTTTGCCACCTTCGGTCATTTTTTTTGTTTGTTTTTTGCCACCTTCGGTCATTTTTTTTTTTTTTTTTTGCCACCTTTGGTCCTTTTTTTAGTTTTGCCACCTTCGGTCATTTTTTTTGTTTGTTTTTTGCCACCTTCGGTCTTTTTTTTTTTTTTTTTTTTTGCCACCTTTGGTCATTTTTTTACTTTTGCCATCTTCGGTGATATGATCTTGTGATTCAAAGTGGTATCGATGTAACGGAAAGCCCTCGAGAGATAAACTGTGAATCGGGAATACCGAGCATCAACAAATGCATATTGCATTCTGTAAGTAATGCGTTTGTCATTGTATTCAAACAAAGAAGGAATAATGTTATCTCGATGTATTCCTAAGCGGACTATGATGATTACAACAGGCCGGTGGGCTGGTACACACATCTTTTGGTTGCCCATGCAGGATTTGGGAGAGCACGGCATCGCTCCGCGCCGAGTGGTCGCAACCGATGTGTTCGCTCGGGAAGACGCCGTAGGGGAAAACGAGCGAGCTGCGGGGTTACCAACCCAGGCAAGCACCTCTCTGGCCCGAGAGACCCTCGAGAAACTGGTGGCTCCCGTGAGGTACGTTCCTTTAACTGATTTTTCGTGTTAAATGGGGGCGAAGGTGCCGGGTTACCTTGGATTTGTGAGGCTCATTCAGCACGTGCATGCTAATCCCTGATGTATGAGTAGTTTTGGATTCCGTTCTCCATTTGTTACAACCTTGCATCTCTCTCACTTTACGTCGATCTGATTCGATCGATCGAGAATCGATCTGATTTCTGCTTTGACTCGGCCTCAACTCTCTCTCGCACCGACTCCTCTCCATATCCCAGGGTCGGCCTTGGCGAGCGACTGCTCTCCCGGCTCGGATGGCGTCCGGGACAGGGTGTCGGACCCCGGCTTAAGCGGAAACCACAGCCGAAGCACCCTGGTACCGTGGCGATCCTGTCTCCATCGTATGGCAGCAAAACCTAATTTTCCTCCCTCATGACTCTAATGCAATGCTTCGGATTTCCAGTTCATCATAATTTTCCAGTGAATTATATTTTGGTTGAATTTGTGAAAATCTATTTGCTCAAACCTTCCCCATCCCAGTTCCTTGTTTTATTTTCTTTTATTCCTTCTTTGTTTCAACCAGTGGTGAAGTCCAAACTGTATGGGTGCCAACTCCCCCCATCCAGTACTTGGACGTTACAGGTAAGAAAGGGTTGGAAACAAGTGGATTTCAAGGGGTGAACCTGAGCGGAATGATCAACAGTATTTGTTTTCACATATTAGGATCTGCTTGTTGAACCACATCCTTTGGCTGTTTAATATGCTCCCGATGACACGATTTCTTGATGCCCTTACCCAGGGTGGTAATAGTGAGGGTGAAGAAGAAGATGAGGATGAAGAGTTCGCTCCGAGCCATGCGACGTTCGCTCCAAGTGACATGGTTCCCTTAACGTTTGTTCCCCTGCCTCTCCGGCGGGGACTCGGCTACCGAGGCCTGAACCAAAGTTCACTCGGTCCTTCATACCTGTTACCTACTCTGGAACTGATGGAAGTCGTCACCCAAGGGTCTGCGCCACATAAAAAGAAAGCGGTCAGAATAACGGGACAGGTACGGGACTTTGAGCACTTGTGCGAATCGTGGATCTGTATACAATGCGATGTCATTCTAATGGAGGTGTTGTGGTGAAAGATTTAATGGTAAAGTTAATCAACCTTAAATTTTTTAATTTAATGATAAAGTAGTGTTTCTTTCACAAAGTGTTTGCATCGTTCATCTTTGGCTCACCAAACCAGGATTTACCCGTAAGACTAAAATGGGGGAACTACAAAGAGGTCGGTGGTCAGCTTAAAAGCAGGTCACGGCTAACATCAAAAATTGGGGATGATGAAGAGGTGCTTGAAGAGGGTGATGAAGAGGTGTTTGAAAGGAGAGTTTTGAAGGAAAGATGTAATCGCTGCTGGACGATCAAACTGATTATATATATATACGTATATATATATATATATATATATATATATATATATATATATATATATATATATATATTCAAATTGGTACTTGCCAAGGATGGCCATGAGGCCAGAGGTGGTTTCACGTAGTCGGCTCCAGAGTGTGCGATGTTGTTGTGCAGGCCTTTGGGGTCGGCTTGGCAGACGACGATGACGACGAGGATGACCCGGTGTACACGGTCGATAGACCCGAACGCTACGACTCAGAACTGGGTGGGCCCGAACCCGAACAAGGCCTCGGCTGGACCGGGCCTCCCCCAGCCACAGGTACGCTGAGGGCAGATCCCTTAGTGTGCACGGATGATGCTACAGACGTGTGTGGTGATGTCCTTATCACGTGGTGTGTGGTGATGCCCTTGTCACATGGTGCGTGGTGATGCCCTTGTCACGTGGTGCGTGGTGATGCCCTTGTCACGTGTGTGGTGATGCCCTTGTTGTCATGTGTCGCGTGGTGATGCCCTTGTTGTCACGTGTTGCGTGGTGATGCCCTTGTTGTCACGTGTTGCGTGGTGATGCCCTTGTTGTCACATGATGTGTGGTGATGCCCTTGTCACGTGGTGCGTGGTGATGCTCTTGTTATCACGTGGTGTGTGGTGATTATAGGATATAAAAGGGGAGAAAAACATCGTCCTGGAATGGCGCTTCCTGCCTTTCAAGCTGCAAGTCGGCCAGTCGATCCAGACAAAGTACGTTCAGGTGTCCGAGTGGTTGCACCTGTTGGGGGTTCTTTGTGTTTGTGAAAGTATCCGTTGGGGAGGGATAGAAGGTGGGAGTTAACAGCTTATATACCTCTAAAATAATGTAAGGGAAGGGAGGAGCAATTGAATGAAGAAGATCAATCTTGTGTACCTCGTTTTATTGTGAAGTGACTGAGATTCGAGATTGTAATAAATAAATAAAACATTGTAATTAGCACACCTCCTTTCCATTTGCTTTCCCAGTTCTTCCCTCCTCCCACACCCCCCAGGGGTTACTGCCCATGGCCCCCCTTCCTGGCGAAAGGGGAGATGGTTTCTCAGATTGTGCCCGATGTTGGTACGGGGGTGAAGGGTCGTCATGAGTTGGACGCATCACAAAGAGCACAAATGTTGGAGATTCCTGCACAATCCGTAACCCCTGGTTGGTTAACGATCCGTTATATAACCACGATAGTAAAGGGAAGTGACTCATTAAAAAGTGCTCATCTGTTGTAACCTTGCTGCCTTTAGTTGTCCCAGCTGTTCAAGAGGCCGTGACACTTGAAGCACCCAAGTCGGTTTTTGACTTGCTTTCCGAGGCCGACCGCTCTCGCCTGATGCAAATCAGACGAGATCTTCACCCAGCAATCGCTCAAGCTTCACCGGACCCTCCTGGCCCTGTGTGTCCGATTCCATCCTTGAACGTATCTGCGATATCTGTAAAACCTACTTTTACTCCTTTCACCGAAGACCTTGGGAAGCAGACGCGTTATGCGGAATTTCTGCAGACGCTGAAAGCTGGGAAAAGTGGTGAGTTGCAAGTCGTTGAGGCATAATTTTTCTGTCGAGGTATTTATTTGTCGGGACCAAAACCACGCGCGTATCCGATGGCACTGACAGAAAAGGCGGTGGCTTCTGGTCTAACCGAATGGGAACGGGAGCGAGAGAAGGAGGAATTCGCACAAGCGGCAGCCATTTTTCGTCCACTGCACGCCGCCATGGCTGCGCGCTTCACTTCTGGGTCTGAAGGCACAGAAGAGGACAAGGTGGAGGTTCCTATACAAGAGGAGGTAAGATGTATATGATTACCGAACCAGGTTATTTTGAATACCAGAAAGGAGATAATTTCTATATTCATAAAGATTCCGTATCTGATCCACATAGAAAGGAAAAGTGTGGAATATGATTAGTTGGAGATAAAAAAGAGAGGCTGGAAATTTGATGAATGTGTCGAGGAATTGTTTTGTGTTTCCCTGCTAGACAGACTCATCGGAGAAGACAAACGCTGCCAAACTCAAAATGTTTGGAAAACTGACACGGGAGGAGCTCGAATGGCACCCTGACCCGCTGCTCTGCAAGCGATTCAATGTGCCTAATCCTTATCCTGGGTGAGTGTGGCCTCCTGATCCCTATCATGGGTGAATGTGGTAAAGGAAAATTAATTTGTGTGTGTGTGGAGTGTGGATCACTGGAGTGTGGGGGGGTTTAACAGGCTACTGCCACCTTTTTTACTGGTATATAAATGATCTAACCAAGCAATAACCAAACCAAAGAGTGGAGAAAATCACAGCCTTGGTATAAAAATGGAAAATATCACAAATGTGAGAAATATCAAATAAGTCTTATTGAAGAAATAACTAAAATAAAAGTAGATAAAACAAATAAGCAGATATATTTAAATACAAATAAGTTAGAGGATGTAAAGAAAATAAACATCCTTGAATAGACAGAAAACTTTGATGGTTATCAAAGGTTCAATGGAAAAATAATTTACTACAATCTCAAAATGATTTGTGGTTCAAGAGGTGCTCAGATAAGAGCAATAAGAGAGGTTTATCATTTCATCTCCGCCCAACAAAGATATTTAAACCAAGAAGAAAGTTCAAACATAATATTTATCAATATATTCGATGGTGATGAGTTCAATCAGAAAATTAAGTTATTCCCTAAAATAAAACATAAACAAATATTCGTTGGCTCTCTATTTGAGTTCAAATAAAATACGGGTGTTTTAGAATCGACAAAGGGTTTAGGGTCTATTGAGGAGTTAAACTTTGTTAATGGCTTAGATGGGGAAGGGAGAGACGATAGTTTTTCAATTAGAAATTAAGACAATGGGGTAAAGGAAAAATGGAACTTAGGTGTAAGGGGTGAGACGGGAGTCGGGGAAATCTTGGTTTTGAGATAAGCGGCAAAATAGTGAGAACTACCTTTGCTAATGGCTTGGATGGGGAAGGGAGAAATTTCCGGATGTTTCTTTTGGTTTTGGTGGGTGGTCCATAAGTCCTACGCATTTTCCCTATTCACTTAGATGTAAAAATGGTCGTGTCTCACAACCAACATTATTCCCCGACTAATGTGGCCTACAGATCCCTATTCTGTGTGAATGTAGCCTACTGGTCCCTATCCTGAGTATGTAGAGCCCACGTGTGCTGTAAGTGCTCCATGAATGATCACTGGAGTGTGGATAATGAAAAAAAGAAACATACTAATTGTGGCAATGACTCATTTGCGTAAATTGTGAATCCTTTTTGACAGTTGTAGTATGGTGGGGTTACCAACGGTGGCAAAAGACAAGTTTTCCCTTTTTAACTTCCTGTCAGTCGAGACGGTGCCATCCCATCCCAAGTCTCAGCCTCCGCTTCCTCCTGTCCAAGCAGCACTGTCTGAAGCGGAAATGCCAGGTAAGAAAGTTAGAGCTTACCCAATTGGCTCCAATATTTTTAGTTGAATCCCCACAAAGGAAATTCTCATCATTGGCACGTGGTTTATTATTTATTTGTTGATACAATACAATCATCAGACATTTTCTAACGTCTTGTGTCCTTTTCACAGCCCTGTCCACTCCTCCCATGCAATACGACTCCATAAGCACTTCGGGTCTCGCAACTCGGGACCGTCCGTGTCCCGTCCCCACTGCCACTGCACCGGATCCTTCAAAAAAGATGGTCGACGGATCGACTCCCCGACCTGCCTCCTCAGCCTCCCTGAATGACAGACCTGAGATAACAGGACCTGAGGTACGAACGTCATATCCAAATGGCTTGGAGGTGTGAGCTAATCCCGAGGCCTCGTCATCCCTGCACGGAAATCGCACGTTCTAGAGCTCAAACGTCTGATATTGATGTCCTGGATATTCCTGGTGGGTCTGTGCAGGGAGGACAAATTGGAAGACCCTCGATGGATCTCTTCAGGGCCATCTTTGCTAATTCGAGCGAATCGGACACATCGGAAGACAGCCAATTGGAAGATGAAGAAGAAGAAGCGCCGGTGAAAGAGGACCAGACAACAAATGGTTTGTCAGATGGATGTTTGAGTCCCTGCCGCAGTAAAACCTGTTTTATGAGCTCAAACCTGCTAATTTTAAACGGTCATGTTAGACACATGACCATCTTGGAAGTCGTCATTCATAACACCAAAATTGGAAGCATTTTGTCGACTTGAGACGAAAGTGTTTGAGTTTAATGAAGGAAATAGGAACAAGTGAACCCTAATAATCGGCCATGAAGATTCTCCGGAAGTTGTGGGAGAACCTGAAAAACGATCTCGGGCACTCATTGCGTAGATTTGAGTGGTGTATTAGGATTCGCACGTAAACCATAATGACCACAAAGTTTATCCTCATGGTGAATAGGTATTAGTTACCCACATGGAGTATAGGGATTACAAACAGTTACTCATCTATATATATAAAGCAGTAAAGTATGTTTGTTTGTTTGTCCTCTTATAACTCGAGAACTACTCATCGCAGAGAAAAACCAAAGGCATATTCGGAATCAGTACGTCTCAGAGCAACTACAGCACACCTTAAATTTTAAAAAACTTCGGGTTTTAAAATTAGCGTATTAGCGCAGAAGCGCTAGCAGAAGAGGGAGGGAATCGAAGGGAGGGAGCGCAGCGCTCCCTCTAGCGCTTCGCAGCGCCAGCGCTTCTGTTAGCGTAATTAGCGTATTTCGGAACGTTAATTTTTCAACTTCATTATTCGGAATCAGTACGTCCCAGAGAAACTTCGTAATGTTAATTTTTCAACTTCATCCGATTGACATGGGACCAACGGCATGTGACAGAGCGTGAAACATACATGCTACATTTATTTGACAATGAGTTCCGACTTCCGGGTTCGTGCCGCCAACCCTGTTAGGCGCCTCTTGCGGCACACAGGGAATTACCAGTGAACTGGTACTCAATTTGCCGACCTCGGTAGGATGACAGGCTGAGTCAAGCCCCCTGGTGTTAAGGGGGAGGAGGAGGGGAGGGGAATGGGGGGGAGGGGGGAGGGGCCCTTCTTCCCCCACACCCTCCCCCCCCCCCCCCCCCCCCCTCCTCCCCCGCCGGGCAATGCCGGGTACTTCTGCTAGTGATGAATAGAGATTACAAACAGTTACCCTCATGGTGAATAGGCACTACAGGTTTAATGGTAACATGACGAATGCACTGCTGGGGAGGAGGTTTAATGGTAACATGACGAATGCACTGCTGGGGAGGAGGTTTAATGGTAACATGACGAATGCACTGCTGGGGAGGAGGTTTAATGGTAACATGACGAATGCACTGCTGGGGAGGCGGTTTCATGGTAACATGACGAATGCACTGCTGGGGAGGCGGTTTCATGGTAACATGAATGCACTGCTGGGGAGGAGGTTTAATGGTAACATGACGAATGCACTGCTGGGGAGGTGGTTTCATGGTAACATGACGAATGCACTGCTGGGGAGGCGGTTTCATGGTAACATGACAAATGCACTGCTGGGGAGGCGGTTTCATGGTAACATGAATGCACTGCTGGGGAGGCGGTTTCATGGTAACATGAATGCACTGCTGGGGAGGCGGTTTCATGGTAACATGACGAATGCACTGCTGGGGAGGCGGTTTCATGGTAACATGAATGCACTGCTGGGGAGGCGGTTTCATGGTAACATGAATGCACTGCTGGGGAGGCGGTTTCATGGTAACATGACAAATGCACTGCTGGGGAGGCGGTTTCATGGTAACATGACAAATGCACTGCTGGGGAGGCGGTTTCATGGTAACATGAATGCACTGCTGGGGAGGCGGTTTCATGGTAACATGAATGCACTGCTGGGGAGGCGGTTTCATGGTAACATGACGAATGCACTGCTGGGGAGGTGGTTTCATGGTAACATGAATGCACTGCTGGGGAGGCGGTTTCATGGTAACATGAATGCACTGCTGGGGAGGCGGTTTCATGGTAACATGACAAATGCACTGCTGGGGAGGCGGTTTCATGGTAACATGAATGCACTGCTGGGGAGGCGGTTTCATGGTAACATGAATGCACTGCTGGGGAGGCGGTTTCATGGTAACATGACGAATGCACTGCTGGGGAGGTGGTTTCATGGTAACATGAATGCACTGCTGGGGAGGCGGTTTCATGGTAACATGACAAATGCACTGCTGGGGAGGCGGTTTCATGGTAACATGAATGTACTGCTGGGGAGGCGGTTTAATGGTAACATGACGAATGTACTGCTGGGGAGGCGGTTTCACGGTCGATTTCTCGATACACAATTGGCCAACATATCACTTTGCTTTTGTTATAGTTTTTATTCATTCCATTGATGCTGCAAGTCACTCCGAACTGGTGGAGGAGCCAAATAAATACGAAAAGGTCGAGGCGACGGCAAAGGAAGAGGAGAAAATGCAAGAAGACTTGACATTTGGTCCAAAATTACCGCCAATGACCGTTCCAAAACCATCCACTCCTGTAGATTTAAACTGCCCACTCCAGGAGCGTTCGGGTCGACGACATTCCAAGGAACATCACCACAAGGAAACCAAGGTAACTAACATCGAACATCGAAATCGGCAATCATTCAAACGTATCGATTCCACATGGCACTTTCCCATCACCTGTGATCTCACAATACAATTTTACAAGTTTCATGGACTTAGAGCAAAAGCGGTTTGACCTTTGACATCATCTTAACCAAAGCATCTCTGATGGGAACGCGTTGCAGAAAAAGAAGAAAAAGAAAAAGAAGTCAAAGAAAGAAGAGAAGAAACGGCGGAAACAGAAGGCCAAGAAGGCAGAGCGTGGTACACATCTAAATGAGAACTCTGCTTCCGATACCTCGTCCGATTCAACCTCCGACCGGGCACTTCCGAGCGATCGGGAAATCTTACAAAGGTATATCATGTGCCACAGGTACGCTGATGAGTCTTTTTCATATAGTTATGGTCAAAGAACGCATCAATTAGTCAGGTTCACTATGTAATTTCGTTGGAATTTTTGGGGGATTTGGAAAACTATATATTTTTGGAAACTATATTGTATAGTCAGTCAGAAAACCAATGTTGCTATTTGCACAGACTCCTGTATGGCGGCCATCTTGGATTTTCAAAATTGCTGCTGTAGAACTAATTTTTCTCAATATCTCAGCTTCTAAATAACATAGAGCTTTGATTCTAACGGCTAAACATACATTTTCAAGGGCCCCAAATCCAATGGTAACAAGTTCGATAAGCTAGACATGACCATAGAGTTCCTATGTGGCGGCCATCTTGGATTTTTCAAACTGGCCGCCGTTAAATTGATGTTTCTCAGGATCTCATCTTCTAAATAAGACGGAGCTTTGATTTTTCTCAATCCCAAAAACAATCCAACGAAATCTAAAATCTGGACATGCTGAACCTGACTGTGTTGACTGTAATGAGAAATACTATTCTACTGCGAGTGTTTTGCCCTTTGTGGGCCTTTGTGGCATACTGCCAAATAACACACAGATACTCCTAATGTTCATGAGAACTTAAAATCTGTTTACGGATGGACAAGCTACTAAAGTAATAAGTTTGATCCCCAGGGTACAGCTGAGGAAAATAATTAGTAATCACTAATTATTGATGTGATGCTGCCACGAATAACAGGATTGTCTCCACCTGATGTAGATAGTTCATCATTGACTTGAACATTGCATTCTTGGATCTCCGTGCTTCCCACTCCTCGAGTGCCGTCACCACCCCATCAGATGTCAAGACCTGAAGGAGTTTGGTGTTTGCTTGTTTTACAGATTCAGCTTTCGTGCACTTGTTCGTCTCAGCACAGGCAGCTACTACTCCCTCTGTTACCTCGAAACACACATCCTTTACTTGTGGGTTGTCCTTCAAGAACTCCTCCAGAACCATTTCATAAAGTGCTACATATGAATATATATGGGCACGGAGAGACCGCTTGTAGTGTGTACATTTCAGGATTTGCCGCGTCGTGGCTGGACCATAGACATCAGCTTCTACCCAAGCATCATCAATGCCTGAGTTCTCCATGGAGGCTCCGAGGGCTCGGAGAGCCACCATGACAACATGCAGCTCACCCAGTCTGGGGACGACTGTGCGTTTCAAGTCAGGTCTTGCATCCAGCAGTTGCACCACCTTCTCGTAGAGGGCCATGTCAAATGAAATTACAGTGGGATGATCTTCACCAACTGCCAACATCCTTAGCTGACTGGCTTGCATGATCACGGTCAGTAGGGTTGGCCACTCATGCGCCACCTCTGGAAGTAGTGGCAAGGCACCAACCCGAGTCATGGACTGGCGTTCAGACAAGAGCGAGTTGTATCCTGCCCAACCTGGAATCTTGCTGGAGTGTTCCCTCGCTTTCATCCTGGATAGAGCAGAAGCAACAACCCATCCCAGTTGTGTCAGTTGATAGGATCTGGAGACCACCTTGTTGATGACAAACTCCTCTGTTCTCTTCGTAAGCTGTGGTTTCGGTTTGTCACAGTGCAGCACATCTACATGGTATGGAGTGACCGATAGACTCCGTGCATCACCGATGATCAGAGGTTGCGCAACTGGTTCTCCAGGGACATCTGACTTCTGGTACACTGCAGTAATCATTGCGTGAGTGGTTCCTTTCCCGTCAGGAGTATCCTCGGCAAAGTCCGTGTTGTCTGCAGCAAAGAACACAAAGGCTCCCCTTTTCAGGAATGGTGGCACGTACAGACCTTCAAACTGCCTGGTGTTTTCTACGACAGCATTGGCAAGAGCAGTTTCCATGAGGAGGGCGCGGACAATCGAAATACAGTAACCATGTGCATTGAGAAGTCCCATCAGCTTTTTGTTGCGTGTGTCATGATGGACAGTCAGAGCCAATCCCAGGACTTGGGGGTTTTCTCTTGAATGGGGTGGCCTGAATGTTGCGGATTCGCTGCTTGGTTTGTACTTCACCTGTCTGTTGGATTTGAATCCATACATGATGTTCTGACTCACAGTGAGTGTTGATCTGTCAACAACACTGGTCCTCTTCTCAGTTTCCAGCTTGTCGACAGGCACTACCATTACCCAGCGGATCATGGTGTATAGTTCAGCCGGAACATCGTTGATATCGCTGGACACCTGTATGGTATTTGCTTCCTGGTCCTTCTTAATGAATTCTGCGATGCTCTTCCGTATCACTTGTGCTGCTTTGTAGATTGTCTTCATGTTGTTCTCGTCATCGCCATCACTTGTGATTGCAGAATGAACCATGCTTTCCTCACATGCATCTGGACAGTAGAGGATGGCCGATTTTCTTCGGTCTTTTTGGAGAACAGATGTCACGCTTGGCAACTCAGTGACGATTCTTTCTTTCAGCCACTTTCTATCGAATGTAGGTACATGCTTTTCCAAGTGTTCTGCGCCAATCATATTGACATAAGTGGTTTCAATGTCATCCATGGAGAGATAAGCTTGTTCTCATGAACATTAGGAGTATCTGTGTGTTATTTGGCAGTATGCCACAAAGGCCCACAAAGGGCAAAACACTCGCAGTAGAATAGTATTTCTCATTACAGTCAACACAGTCAGGTTCAGCATGTCCAGATTTTAGATTTCGTTGGATTGTTTTTGGGATTTAGAAAAATCAAAGCTCCATCTTATTTAGAAGATGAGATCCTGAGAAACATCAATTTTACGGCGGCCAGTTTGAAAAATCCAAGATGGCCGCCACATAGGAGCTCTATGGTCATGTCTAGCTTATCGAACTTGTTACCATTGGATTCGGGGCCCTTGAAAATGTTTGTTTAGCCGTTAGAATCAAAGCTCTATGTTATTTAGAAGCTGAGATATTGAGAAAAATTTGTTCTGCGGCGGCAATTTTGAAAATCCAAGATGGCCGCCATACAGGAGTCTGTGCAAATAGCAACATTGGTTTTCTGACTGACTATACAATATAGTTTCCAAAAATATATAGTTTTCCAAATCCCCCAAAAAATCCAACGAAACTTTAAATCTGGACATAATGAACCTGACTAAATCCTGAAGTTGCTTTACTTTGTTTTTTTGATTGAACAAACCAAAGGCACTCTGATTGGAGAAAATCACCACCATATTGGATTTGCTTGTTTATTGGACCCAACACAAATACCGTATCCTAAATATCATTAATGTCGGAATATCCCCATTTAACTACGAGCAATCATCCCCTGCCCCTCCAAGTCACTAATGTTAAACCAAAACCCCCTTTCCATATTACTCTCCCCAAGATTAAACTCGGTGCTCACTCGTCCCCTCCATCCCCTCTTTTCTCACCTGTGGACCGATCTTACTGAATCCATTAGTCTGCTGCCCACCACCCCACCACCCCACCACCCCACCACCCCACCACCCCACCACCCCACCACAACATGGTCTCAGTTTCTTCTGTATTCCTTCTCCTGGTGCTATGCAGCATCAGTTTGTTGTTGTCCCACTTTTGCCTTTGCCCTATTGTATGTGTTGATCCATTGCCCCCATCGTTCTGCTCGTGTGACCTTCAATACCTCCGACATAAAAAGCACCTTTTAACTGCGATGGTGACCATGATCCCCTGTGCCATGCCACAAATTGGTGACCACCACCGGGGGCACCTGCCACACATCCACGTTGTTTAGGTATGCATTACGCAGTAAACGAGATCTGCACTCTAGTACAAAGCATACCTCCGCTTGGTGAACAGTTTACGTTTTGTATCTCGGAGTAGACCAGAAAATCACAAAACAAAATTCATAATATAATGTACAAACATTCTTCACCAAAATCGAATCTATTTGTGCTTGTCAGACACCCAACCTGCCCACCAAGTTCTGTCCAAAACTTTTTGAGATATCCTGCTGTGTATAGTTTTGTCCCTTTCTCCCAATGGTGAAGAATCACTTTAAAAATTCTAGTAGCCGGATCCGAATCAGGATCTTCACCAAAATCGAATCATTTCGTCCTTGTCACATACGCTATGTCTCTGCCAAATTTCGTCCGAATCCGTCCACAACTTTGAGATATTTGTTCACAAACAAATAAACGGACAGAGGGGTGAAAACAACCTCCATGCACCTTTGGTGAACGAGGTCAAAAGACTTTGAATTGTAATTGGGAAATAATTAGTTGAAGTGGAACTTCTGGCATTAGTTGGCCTGTAAAAGGCCAACCCTTATCCTGCCAACCCCTGTCTCAGTTCTCCCCAGTCTCCCCTACTGACCTCTCTGAACTCCTCATAGGAATGAAAACTGCCACCTGCACTCTTGACCCCATCCCCTCCAGCTTTGTCAAAGCCTCCCTCCCTGCTCTCTCTCCACTTATCATTGCAACAATAAACTCCTCCCTGTCTACAGGCATCGTCCCACCTTCCCTCAAAATTGCTGCTGTTACCCCCATTCTGAAAAAACCTGGACTCAACCCTGACACCCTAAATAACTTCAGACCCATCTCCAACCTACCCTTTCTGTCAAAGGTTTTGGAACGCGCTGTAGCCACTCAACTCAAACATCACCTCTCTGCCAATAACCTGTATGAAACATTCCAATACGGATTCCGCTCCAACCACAGTACTGAAACTGCTCTCCTCAAAATCACCAACGACCTTCTCCTCTGACGCCGGCAACCTCAACATTCTCATCCTCCTCGACCTCAGCGCCGCCTTTGACACCATCAATCACACCATCCTCCTCACCCGACTTGAAACCACCTTTAACATTACCGGCACTGCCCTCTTGGATCAATTCTTACCTCTCTGACAGACGCCAGTTCATCTCCATCAATAACTGCAAATCCCTCACTGCTCCCCTCCCCCAAGGTTCAGTTCTCGGCCCCCTCCTCTTCATCCTGTACCTGTCCCCCCTTGGTCACTTAATCTGCCATCATGGTCTCCAATTCCACTGCTTCGCCGATGACATCCAGCTTTTCATCTCCACCAAGTCCATCTCCACCGCCACCCACTCTATCCTGACAAACTGCATCACTGAAATAAAATCCTGGCTTCAAATCAACTTCCTCAAACTTAACTATGATAAATCTGAAATAATCATCATTGGCCCAAAAACGCTCACCAAATCCATCCACAACTTCGCCCTCAACATTGACGGTTTCCCAGTATCCACCTCCCCTCACATCCGGAATCTTGGCATCATCTTTGACCAAACCCTCTCCTTCGACAAATACACTAAACAAATCACAAAGACAGCCTTCTTTCACCTGAAAAACATCGCCGTCTCCGTCCATCCCTCTCCTTCACGGCTGCAGAAACCCTCATCCACGCCTTCATCACCTCCCGTCTGGATGACTGCAACAGCCTCCTCGATGGCTCACCCTCAATAATCATCAATAAACTCCAATACATTCAGAACTACGCTGCCCGTCTACTCACCCATTCCCGGACCCGTGACCACATCACCCCCGTCCTTTATAAGCTTCACTGGCTCCCCATCCCCCAGAGAATCCAGTACAAAATCCTGCTCTTGCCCTACAAAGCCCTCCATAACCTGGCCCCATCCTACCTGACTGACCTCCTCTCCAGACACACTCCCACCCGCAACCTCCGCTCTGCTGGCGCCAACCTCCTGTCCCCCCCCCCCCCCCCCCCCCATCCAGACCAAATTCAGATCCTGGGGGGACAGGGCCTTCTCCATCGCTGCTCCCACCCTCTGGAACTCGCTACCTCACACCATCAGAGACTCCTCCTCACTCACCACATTCAAAACATCACTCAAGACCCACCTGTTCAATACTGCATTTAACATTTAACCCACAGCATTTAACCCCTGACTATCTCTCCTCCTTCTCCTTCCTTTTGCTTTGATTTATTTACCTATTTATTTTTGTCTTTTTGGACTCGTTGTTTGTACTCTGTCAAAGCGTATTTGGGCTTCTTGAAAAGCGCTATATAAAATAAATGTATTATTATTATTATTATTATTATTAAAAGACCCAGAAACACCCAATGTTAAAAGCAGTTTCAGTTGCTACACCTCCACCTGCTTTACCTCCAAAGCTTTAGAAGCCTTAACAATGGCAGCCTCTCGAGTCTCTTTCTATGGTCATGTGATCAAAACAGGCCGATTCTGGTACACAGAGGCCTTCTGCTACACGTCCTGGTACACGTGCTTCCATAATTGCATTGTAGTTGTGTGTGCAGGTTTGTACATGGACTTGTTTCATTTGTCTAATCCAGACTGCGTACCACGAGTGCCGTGAGATGAGATGGGAAGAGCGGTGAGGGGGGCCTGCAAACAACTGGACGAGCAAAAGCATTTCCTTCTGGAAATCTTCTCATTCCTACCGAGTTGGACAACTGGGACGCCTTTTGTCTCATTCCTACCGAGTTGGACAACTGGGACACCTTTTGTAACCACTCTGGACACGTGGATCTCTGCAGTAATTTTATTTCACTTGGATTAGGAGATGCTGCCGTGCAGACATCGTTCCTCGAAGTAGGAACGCAACCGACACGTCGTGGGGATGATATGAATGAGAATGGCATGGAAGGATCCAAGTAGAGCATTCATGTTCAATATGATCCCGCTTGTAATGTTTAAATAAAGTGCCGTTTATCACATCTTTTTATTTGTCTTTGTGAGATTGCACCAATTGACAATCCACTAAATACATCCTGTCCTTCAAACCCAACGTAGTTTGGCGATCCATAGGTTGACCATTGATGAGCGTTGTCATGATTTTCTGTCACGGCACTCCGAGCAATCCGGGTTATCCACGCGTGAGATCCTCATGCAGGTTGTTCTAGCCTATGAGAGGCCTTCATTCGTTCCTCGACCCATGCGGCAAATACGGCGCTGTGTGGGAGAAGTACGGTCCAGGTACAGGTCAGTGTGATGTGACCCAAAATAGAACATTATAAACATATGAACATTCCATCGAGAACGAATACGGAAGATAACGGCGTTTGTTACCTGCAGTGAGCCACGACGCACTCGCAGCTGCAGTACTCCTCGTCCCACTCACTGCTGGTCACGGCAAGGCGGTCACAACCCGCCCTTTGGCATCGGTTGTCCGTGGTGCTCGATCGCACAGGGGACGTTTGCGCCGCTGGCGTCTGATCCTCCACTTCCTCCTCTTGATCCACCTTCTCACCAGACTGCTCCTCAAACTCTAAAGTTTCTATCTCCTCAAATAAGGACTGTCGACACAAAAAGGCCAATCGTGCCGCGTTTTACTCATTTGTTTCCATTGAACGACCATGGACACCGGTCATGATGTAATGTACAATCACCCACACTCAAGAACGTACCACAGTTTTACTTTAATTTCAAGATAAATATCAGAAACGTTCCACCCGGACCCTTACTCTACCAGTTTAGCCACTCACCGTAGCTTCCTCACTCTCCATACCGTAATCCATCACTGAGGCTCCAGGCTCATTTGGATTTCCAGGCTCTCGTATCGGGTCTTCGGGGTTTGTTCCTTGAACCGACATGGACGGATGTTCCCTGGACAAGCCTGCGCTACCCCCGGTCATCACCAGGGCTTGAGCAGGACACGAAGCCGGGGATGTGTTCGCCACGGCATGGTGTGATGTGTCTAAGGGAGGGGGTGGGGGGAGGAAGTTGGGCGATTTCCCCCCCCCACTCCCCGTTCCCCATCTCACCTTTGCAAAATGTCATTATGGAGAAATCCAAAAACATGTTGGGTGATCCCCCCTCCTCCCCCTCTCCCCCCCCCCCCCCCCGAAAAACATCATTGTCATGTATTCCAAAAACACAAGTTGGGTGCCCCCCCCCTCCTCCCTCCCCCCTTCCCCCCTCCCCCCTCCCCCCGTCCTCCTCCCTCCCCCCGTCCTCCTCCCTCCCCCCTTCCCCTCCCCCCTTCCCCCTCCCTCCTCCCTTCCCCCTCCCCCCCTTCCCCCTCCCTTCTTGAAAAACGTCATTGTGGAGTATTCCCAAAAATGTGTTTTAAATGACAGGGGAGAGGTGCACAACCATTAATGTTCTGCACAAGAAACAGCCATGATTGCAAGCACCACCACGTTTTACCACCACCAAAGGAAGTGATTTGTGGTGGTTAAAGGGATGATATGGCAGGACATCTTGTTCTGAGAGATCTTGAAGGCACACCAATTATCTGATGCTGTTTTCACTCGAAAGGACTAAGCAGTTTCCTGAGGCTGAACATTGACAGGAGCATTCAAAGTACCCTCACCAAATGAAAAGAGAAATGAACACAAACCTGCACTTGAAACACCTGCAGAGCCCCAGGATGTTCTTGACTGTGAGGAAAGCAAGATGATCGGTGTGTGCGCGTGAGGGAGGGAGAAAAGGTGCGGTGATGGTGGGCGCAGTTGTTGTGGGGATGTGGTCGGGCATGGTTGTTGTGGAGAGGCGGTCGGGCATGGTTGTTGTGGAGAGGCGGTCGGGCACGGTTGTTGTGGAGAGGCGGTCGGGCACGGTTGTTGTGGAGAGGCGGTCGGGCACGGTTGTTGTGGAGAGGCGGTCGGGTGCAGTTGCTGGAGAGATGTGGTTGGGTGTGGTTGCTGGGGAGAGTTTATCAAACGGTCACTTTCCTGCTGAATTAAATTTGGAAAAGGTTCAATGAAAGAGACCCAGGTGAAGAGGAAGCCATGGGGTTAACAAGGTAACAGCAAAATAAAGGAGGAAATGGGAAGTAGTATTGTGAATGGATGGCTTGTACAGCCTAATTGTACCTGAGAAGCACGGAAGGCTGCCAACGCTTTGAAATATTCCTTCTTTGCCACCTCGGTCTTATCCTTGTACACCTGCATTACCACAACAATGACCATAACCATAACCATAACCATCATTGCACACTTTCAGCGAGCCGCCCCATCCAGTCCTCACCGGGTTCAACCTCACCTGCTTTTGCTCCACAGCTAGACTCTCCCACATGGAGGCCACGATGCGAGACACATCACCGAAGGTCACGTGGGCATTCTGTCCCTTTATAGCTGCCTGCGTGTCACGGAAGAACAGTGCATAGGCCGACACTGGTCTCTGTGGCTCAAGGGGGGCTGCCTTTTCTTGCCATTCTAGTTGGCCTTGTTCACCCTCCTCCACTCTTACCGCCTGCAAATTGGCAGCAGGCATCTCGGCAGGAGCCCTCTGGGAAAGCTGGATAGGTGGTTTGGGATGTGAAAATGGAAGGAAAGTCTTTTTTAACGATACAGCACAATTATTGTGGGATAAAAAAGTGTAGGTGTCCAACAAAAAATGGACAAATCCCCTCTGGTACATTCTACTCAACTCACCACTGGAACATTGGTCGGGATAAGGGTGACACCCGGACCGCCAACGGATTCGCTGATGGGTCGAAGCCGTCGCTCTCGAGTTTGAGTAGACAGGTCCGAACCGAGGAGGTTCGCCACCGGAGTCGTCGTGAGGTGCGTCGCAGAGGAGACGGCCAAAGGTTCGGCAGGACCGAGCGAGACGATGGGCCGCAATGTCCCGGCATTCGTCACAATCGCTTGCTGTAGGCACAAAGGTTGTGCCAGGCTCGACTCGCCAGGATCCTGTAGATATGATGGATAATTACACTTTGTGGCCTCCACTGCGTTTTGATCTGTAAACTCAGGTTTTTATTCCCAATTTTACTTTATTTCGCCGATAGAGCTCGTGGGGGGAATTTCTCCAAGTGAACCATGGACATGACACGTTTAACAAGAACACGAGGAAAGGGACAAATTACAGTACATGGGATTTGAAACTAGTGCCTCTCCAACTTATCTCTACACCCTGTCACAGACTTGTACCTTATCTCTACAACTCATTACAGACTTCCACCTTATCTTTAAACCTCATCAGACTTGTACTTTATCTCTACACCTCGTCACAAAGGCTCCATTTCCTTTTAACTGATTTTCTTATTTTTCCACATCTCAGGTAATCTTGGAAGCAGTCGCTGATGGACACTAAACTCTATCAACTCAAGAATCTATGTATGATCCACGTCCATCCCTCGGGTTGTTTTTTTCTTCCTCAAAATGCAAACGTCTTTCCTCAGCTGCTTAATTGGTCCCCACCTGACCTCGTCTGCTGTCCTGAAGTAATCTGCAGAGGTGACAATTTGCTCATGCTTGGTCTTCCTCAACTAACCTCTACAGAGTGGCCACAAAGTCCCAATGCATAAGTGTGTCCTCTGTTACTCATTTGTTTTCCAGGTACGGCTTCAGCATGACGGACACCAGTGAGTACACGATAGAAGAGAGACTGATTACTTGTGTTTGGGTTCACGTCCGCGTGCGAGAAGGAGCAAGTTTTGAAGATACAAGCACAAGATTTTCGCAGAGGTTCAATAAGCCAGCTCCTATGCGCGACACGATGCGGGCATGGGAGAAGAAGGCTTTTTCAACCGGAAGTGTCCTTGATTTGACTTGATTTTGAGCAAGGCTTTTCTGCAGCGATTTCCCACCATTAAATCAAGACAAAGCATTTTTTTTTTCGGATGAGTGTGCTGTTTACCTCAGCAATCGATTCAGGAATGTTTATATTTGGTGCAAAGAAAGTTCTCATTTTTATGAGGAAATTGAACAGCATCCTCCTCATGTCATGATGTGGGCAGAAATTTCAGATCGTTTGATTGGGCCATGTTTTTTTTCGATACAAGTGTCAATCACACTGCTTATTTGAAAATGCTCAGACGTGGTTTGTTTCACAACTGCGTGAGAGGTCTCGAGGCAACAGCGATCCTGCAACAAGATGGTGCATCAGCACGTTATGCTCTCGCAGTTGGAGAATATCTCGACGACAAATTCAGTGGATGATGGATTTGATGTGGATCTGAGATAGTGTGGCCTCCTTGATGTCCGGACTTAAGATGTGACAACTCGTTTTGGGACATTGTGAAAGAGGAGATTACTCATCCGCCTAGGGGGGTGGGAGGGGATGAACCATTTGCTTTTATGACCTCCAACCTTCAACATGGAAGAAGATATCCAGAAGAACATGGAGAAAAATTCAAATTTGTGCGGAGAATGGAGGGGAGGTTACAGGTAAATTCCAACGAAATTCTAACTGCGGGCACTGGGACTTTGTGGCCACTCTGTACCTTAGAACTCATTAATTCCTACTTAACTGCAAATGGTTCGTCTGCTAATTTCAATTAATTTTATCTCATGAGGATAATGTTTAATTCCCTTAGTTGTCATAAGGTATGTTTGCATACAAAGGTGAGTCGACATTAAATCTCAGGTTTGGACACCTGAAAACATTTTGAACACAAGCGAGTTTGTGGAAACCTCAGAGGAGTTTAATCTTACCAGAACCAGTAGGAGGTGTTTGTGAACACTTCACAAGGTCTCTGGACATGCATCTGGGGCGTGACTCTCCCCTGCACGGGGGCGTGACTCTCCCCTGCACGGGGGCGTGACTCTCCCCTGCACGGGGGCGTGACTCTCCCCTGCACGGGGGCGTGACTCTCCCCTGCACGGGGGCGTGACTCTCCCCTGCACGGGGGCGTGACTCTCCCCTGCACGGGGGCGTGACTCTCCCCTGCACGGGGGCGTGACTCTCCCCTGCACGGGGGCGTGACTCTCCCCTGCACGGGGGCGTGACTCTCCCCTGCACGGGGGCGTGACTCTCCCCTGCACGGGGGCGTGACTCTCCCCTGCACGGGGGCGTGACTCTCCCATGCACGGGGCGTGACTCTCCCCTGCAGGGGGCATTGTGCGGAAAGAACCACAGTAATCACGTGATCCATCCCCACACCTCTGTTACATACATGCCTCCTGAGTCGCATTAAATATTTAAATGTACCACTGTGCATCACAAATGTTGACAGACTCCGAACGCGGCAGATAATACCTTGGGAAACGCACGTACGTGGTCAAGCACACGAGATGAGCTTTGTTCAGGAGGCGCGGAGCCTTGTACAGTATGAGGGACGTAAGGGCAGGTGGTGTCGCGTCGCAATAATTCACTGGTGGACGTTATAGATTCGAGGTATCGCAATGAAAACATAGGTCATTTTGTGCTGGTACATTAAAAATATTACACATTAGTCGTATCGTTCATTAGGGTCACCTTGAGTGACCATCGCGGACACTCAAACCGAGTGGATACATTACTCGATGTATCAAAACGTTCGGGGACGAGACGAGGTCCGTTATCCATATCCGGTGCCCGTAGGGCAGTTCGGACACGTTATTACATATCCGGTGCCCGTAGAGCAGTTCGGACACGTTATTACATATCCTGTGCCCGTAGAGCAGTTCGGACACGTTATCCATATCCGGTGCCCGTAGAGCAGTTCGGACACGTTATTACATATCCGGTGCCCGTGGGACAGTTCGGACAAATTCACGGCGTGTCTATCCATTCCGAAGGGCGGTCTATGTGGGGAAATTACAAATTTGATTAGGATATACATATGTATATTTACATATATATATATATATATATATATATATATATATATATATATATATACACACCTTATATATTACACTACACGGTCCCGAAATTTAAATATTTTATTACCTCAGATTTCTTCACTTTATCGTTTATTTGCGCTCTCAGGTCAAATAAACTCCCATATTCCGCCATCCCAATAATTTTTCTTCTCAAGCCCAAATGGACCAATAAGATCGCGCGGCCAAATCCCGCCATACTTCACTACCGATATTTATCGCACAATTTTCTTCAACGAGTCGAGGTTAACCTGATGAATAATTCAACATTTCTATTTCTATTTCGCTATTGCGTTGCGTACAACTAATGTACAATAAATGGACGAGGTGTGTGTGTGATACGATCCGTACGGTCGTGCTCGATGAGGTGTAAACGCGGTGACGAGTTTGTATATAAATTGCTGGAGAGAAGCAACACGGACGCTAATTTCACGTCATTTTGAATAGCAATTACATCCATTCGATTTGGGCGGTGTATGAACAAAATCACAACAATAAACCACATCCCGAGCACACCGTTTGAAATGCTTCGCATCGATGATGTGCAAGTTTGAAATGTTGATCATTTGAATAATAAACATTCGGATATTGACGATATAGCGACACGTGATAAAGACGGACATTAACATTGTGGATGTAATTTCACATATTTACAGAAGGAACAATTTGATAAGATCAACTTTAACCACGACGAACGATTTCAGGTAATACTGACCCGTCGATAACGTTTCCCAATGTATTATTATTATGTGGAGGGAGGGGTAAGGTTGGGAGGGAGGGGTAAGGTTGGGAGGGACAGGGAGGAGGTAAGGTTGGGAGGGACAGGGAGGGGGTAAGGTTGGGAGGGACAGGGAGGGGTAAAGTAGGGAGGGGGTAAGGTTGGGAGGGACAGGGAGGGGGTAAGGTTGGGAGGGACAGGGAGGGGGTAACGTTGAGAGGCACAGGGAGGAGGTAACGTTGGGAGGAACAGGGAGGGGGTAACGTTGGGAGGAACAGGGAGGGGGTTACGTTGGGAGAAACAGGGAGGGGTAACGTTGGGAGGGACAGGGAGGGGTAACGTTGGGAGGGGATAACGTTGGGAGGGACAGGGAGGAGTAACGTTTGGAGGGGGTAACGTTGGGAGGACAGGGAGGAGGTAACGTTGGGAGGGACAGGGAGGAGGTAACGTTGGGAGGGACAGGGAGGGGGTAACGTTGGGAGGGACAGTGAGGGGTTAACGTTGGGAAGGACAGGGAGGGGTAACGTTGGGAGGGACAGGGAGGGGATAACGTTGGGAGGGACAGGGAGGAGGTAACGTTGGGGACAGGGAGGGGGTAACGTTTGGAGGGACAGGGAGGGTAACGTTGGGAGGGACAGGGAGGGTAACGTTGGGAGGGACAGGGAGGGGTAATGTTGGGAGGGACAGGGAGGGGATAACGTTGGGAGGGACAGGGAGGGGATAACGTTGGGAGGGACAGGGAGGGGATAACGTTGGGAGGGACAGGGAGGAGTGACGTTGGGAGGGACAGGAGGGGTAACGTTGGGAGGGATGAGGGGGTAACGTTGGGAGGGATGAGGGGGTAACGTTGAGAGGGACAGGGAGGAGGATAACGTTGAGAGGGACAGGGAGGAGGGTAACGTTGAGAGGGACAGGGAGGAGGGTAACGTTGAGAGGGACAGGGAGGGGTAACGTTGGGAGGGACATGGAGGGGTAACGTTGGGAGGGACAGGGAGGGGTAACGTTGGGAGGAACAGGGAGGGGTAACGTTTGGAGGGACAGGGAGGGTAACGTTGGGAGGAACAGGGAGGGGTAACGTTGGGAGGAACAGGGAGGGGTAACGTTGGGAGGAAGATGGGGAGGAGGAACAAGGGGGAGATGGGGAGGAGGAACAAGGGGGAGATGGGGAGGAGGAACAAGGGGGAGATGGGGAGGAGGAACAAGGGGGAGATGGGGAGGAGGAACAAGGGGGAGATGGGGAGGATGAGGCACAAGGGGGAGATGGGGAGGATGAGGAACAGGGGGGAGATGGGGAGGAGGAGGCACAGGGGCGAGATGGGGAGGAGGAGGCACAGGGGCGAGATGGGGAGGAGGAGGACCAGGGGCGAGATGGGGAGGAGGAGGAACAGGGGCGAGATGGGGAGGAGGAGGAACAGGGGGGAGATGGAGAGGAGGAGGAACAGGGGGGAGATGGGGAGGAGGAGGAACAGGGGGGAGATGGGGAGGAGGAGGAACAGGGGGGAGATGGGGAGGAGGAGGAACAGGGGGGAGATGGGGAGGAGGAGGAACAGGGGGGAGATGGAGAGGAGGAGGAACAGGGGGGAGATGGGGAGGAGGAGGACCAGGGGGGAGCTGGGGAGGAGGAGGAACAGGGGGGAGATGGAGAGGAGGAGGAACAGGGGGGAGATGGAGAGGAGGAGGAACAGGGGGGAGATGGGGAGGAGGGGGAGTGAGGGTGGTGGAGTGAGGGTGGTGGAGGACCGGGGGTGAGGGTGGTGGAGGACCGGGGGTGAGGGTGGTGGAGCACCGGGGGTGAGGGTGGTGGAGGACCGGGGGTGAGGGTGGTGGAGGACCGGGGGTGAGGGTGGTGGAGGACCGGGGGTGAGGGTGGTGGAGGACCGGGGGTGAGGGTGGTGGAGGACCGGGGGTGAGGGTGGTGGAGGACCGGGGGTGAGGGTGGTGGAGGACCGGGGGTGAGGGTGGTGGAGGACCGGGGGGTGAGGGTTGTGGAGGACCGGGGGTGAGGGTGGTGGAGGACCGGGGGTGAGGGTGGTGGAGGACCGGGGGGTGAGGGTGGTGGAGGACCGGGGGTGAGGGTGGTGGAGGACCGGGGGTGAGGGTGGTGGAGGACCGGGGGTGAGGATGGTGGAGAACCGTGGGGGAGGAGACGGATGACAGAGAAAGGAAACGAAACGACATGGTCATGGTCATGGTGACGGTGACGGTGACGGATGAGGATGAGAGAACCAGGTGACGAGGGTTTGTAAAGCAACGTACGTAGGAGAGCAGAATGGCTTCCCATGGGACGTAATTCATCGTTGGAATGTTTAATTCCTTCAACTCCTTCACTTTTATATAATAGCGTATTGCTCCGCACGTGTTTCATTCCCTATAGCTTCTTCACTCTGTCATGGCATCGTTTTGCCTTCGATGTTATAAATATGTAAAATATCCTTGACCTCAGGCTGATCGAGAATTTTCGGTCCCAGGAGCGCCCGGAAGTGACGAGCGGTTTTTTATTAGTTGTGCTTTGAATAAAGGATTGGTCGGGATTCCGAACAACTCGGACAGTTATTCCTTAAACGCTAAAACTTATATATAGTAGTGCATTCCACCGCATGTGTTTCAATCTTCTTTTTCTGATTCTTCTTTTTCTGATTCTCCTTTTTCTCCTTGTCGGATTCTTCTTCTTATCTTTTCTGGGTTTAAAGGTCCACAGACTCACTTAAAGTCTCACAAAATCTCACTTAAAATGCATTTGATATAATCCAAATGAGTCTTTTTATGGTGAATTCAAATATGGCATTGATTTTTTGTTATATTCACTCTGAAACATTAAAGATGAAAGAAAACCGAACCACTTGGGAACGCCCCTAAAAATTCTACCCCGGACCTCAACGCCGATGACGTAATCCATGTGACGTCACCTCCAGAACGCAGCTCGCGCGCAAGCAAGCTCCACGTGCATTTGCTTGATACAAATCAAACACTTATTTTAACTCCAATTTACATTCTGTTTCCACTTTTAGTGAGAAGTAGGGGTCTGTGCAACCATTCATAAACTTTATTTTGGTGCAAATCGGATAATTTTTAGCCGAGTTACCTCAGACCGTGAGTTGTTAATTATATAATTCACACATAGTTGAATATGTGCAGGCCGCTCCACGGAGCGACCTTGCGGGCTTATCAACGAGGCGAGGCGTGACATACATGTGTCTCAGCATACCTCAGATCAAGATCAAGCAAATCAAAAGTAGTAAAGCGCGGCGTTACGCGCGCTGCTTGTGAGCAAGGAGGAAGTGGACAAGCGGTAACATATAAACGTCTTTATTGTAAGAGCACACTGTAACACTGAACTGCTCCGGGCTGGTCGCCCGGTGTATATCATGAGGCCACGCCTACCCCTCGGGCGTGGCCACCGCCCACTTGGTGCGTGGAATGATGTCACCACGCCAGTGGGCTTTTGTGTCCGCCACACGCGCCCCCCCAGAATTCCCGCGCACCTGGAGGGCCAGTTTGCGGGGCAGACGAATGACCCGGCCGAAGCGCCCCCTGGCGATCGGCGGCGTCCGGGGTGCAGGGATGCCAGGTGGGATGCCCCTGGCTGCCCCTGGGATGGGTGCACGACCGGGGGGCGGCGTGGCGGCGGGGCTGGGCGGTGCCGGCGGTCCGCCCGCAGGAGGGCGGCCCCAACGTGGGGGTCAGGCCACTGGCGGTGGATGGTCCACATCGAGGTGGGCAGCCTTAAGGCGGTCTACCGAAACGCGGTCAGGAGTACCGCCGATGTCCAGGGTGAAGTGCTTCGCCCCGGTCTCCAGCACGCAGAAAGGCCCATCGTACGGGGGCCGCAGTGGTGTCCGATGGGCATCGTGGCGGACGAAGAGGTACTCCGCCGTGCGAAGCTCCGGGGCGATGTGCGTCGGTGGGTGCCCGTGGCATGCCGTTGGCACCGGGGCGAACCTCTGGGCGGTCTCTTGCAGAGCGGAGCGCTGCTGTGCCGCGGACCATGGTGCCGTGGAGTCGGGGAGGAACTCGCCCGGCACCCGCAGCGGTTGCCCGAAGACCAACTCCACCGCGGATGCGCGCAGGTCCTCCTTGGGCGCCGTCCGGAGGCCCAGCAGGACCCAGGGGAGCCTGTCGACCCAGCCGCCGTCGCGGAGGGTGGCCCGGAGCGCGGCCTTCAATGAGTGGTGAAATCGCTCAGACAAGCCGTTAGCCTGGGGGTGGTAGGCCGTGGTTCGGTGCAGCCGGACCCCGAGCCCCTGCGCAACCGCCCCCCAGAGCTCCGAGGTGAACTGGGGGCCGCGGTCGGAAGAGATGTCTGAGGGGGCGCCGAACCGGGCGACCCAGGTGGCGATGAAAGCCTGCGCGACATCGGCCGCCGTTGTCGACGCCAAGGGCATGGCCTCCGACCACCGGGTGGTGTGGTCCACCATGGTGAGGACGTAGGTGAAACCCCGCGAGGGGGGCAGAGGTCCCACCAGGTCCACGTGGACGTGGGCAAACCGGCGTTCCGGCACCGTGAACGGGGCCAACGGGGCCTGGGTGTGCCGGTGCACCTTGGCGCGCTGGCACGCGAGGCACGTCCTGGCCCAGCCGTGGACGGCCTTCCGGAGGCCATGCCAGACGAACTTGTCGGCGATCAGCCTTTGGGAGGCCCTCGCGCCCGGGTGGGACAGGCCGTGGATGGCGTCAAACACCTGGCGCTGCCAGCCCGCGGGCACGATGGGGCGAGGACGCCCGAGGGAGACGTCGCACAAGAGGGCCGCGCCCGCGCAGTCAAACGGCACCTCGGTGACGCGGAGGCCCGTGACGGCGGTCCGCAAGGCCTGGACGTCGGGGTCAGCGGCCTGGTCCGCTGCCATCCGGGCATAGTCGATGCCGAGGTGGACTGCGTGGGCGACGGCCCGGGAAAGGCAATCCGCCACCGGTTGTCCTTCCCCGCGACGTGCTGGATGTCCGTCGTGTACTCGGACACGGCCGAGAGGTGACGCTGCTGCCGGGCCGACCACGGCTCGGTGACCTTGCCCATCGCAAAGATCAGCGGCTTGTGGTCGACGAAGGCAGTGAACGCCCGGCCCTCGAGCAGATGGCGGAAGTGCCTGACCGCCAAGTGAAGTCCGAGCAACTCGCGGTCGAAGGTACTGTAACGGCGTTCGGGCGGGTGAAGCTGCCGGCTAAAGAACGCCAGCGGTTGCCAAGCTCCACGCACCCATTGCTCGTGCACCGCGCCCACCGCGTAGTCTGAGGCATCGGTGGTGAGGGCGATCGGTGCATCGGGCGCCGGGTGCGCGAGCATGGTGGCGTTAGCCAAGGCGAGCTTCGCGCCCGTGAACGCCGTGTCCATCTGCTCGGTCCAGGTAACGTCGCCTTTGCCCGGCTTACCTCGGAGAGCTTCGTGCAGGGGGCGCAGGAGCTGGGCGATACGGGGCAGGAACCGATGGTAAAAGTTCACCATGCCCAGGAACTCCTGCAGCCCTCTGATCGTGCGGGGGCGCGGAAACCCCTTCACCGCCTCCACCTTGGCCGGCAGGGGGACGGCTCCGTGCCTGGTGACACGGTGCCCCAGAAAATCGATTGTGGCGGCGCCGAACCGGCACTTTGCAGGGTTCACAATCAGGCCATGCTGGCCCTGGCATTCGAAGAGCGTGCGGAGGTGGCGTAGGTGCTCTTCGCGGGACGCGCTGGCGACGAGGATATCGTCCAGGTAGAC
The DNA here is from genome assembly GCF_964187855.1 of Myxine glutinosa. Classification (NCBI taxonomy): domain Eukaryota; kingdom Metazoa; phylum Chordata; class Myxini; order Myxiniformes; family Myxinidae; genus Myxine; species Myxine glutinosa. Next base: position 181,122,057 of record NC_136265.1, read on the forward strand.
GTAGACAAAATCCAAGTCGCGCAGGACGCTGTCCATCAGTCGCTGGAACGCCTGAGCCGCATTCTTCAGACCGAAGGGCATGCGCAGGAACTCGAAGAGTCTGAATGGCGTGATGACCGCCGTCTTCGGGACGTCCTCCGGCCTGACGGGGACCTGATGGTAGCCGCGTATGAGGTCCACCTTCGAGAAGAAGGACCTGCCCGCCAAACGGGCGGAAAAGTCCTGAATGTGGGGGACGGGGTAGCGGTCGGGAGTCGTGGCGTCATTGAGACGGCGATAGTCCCCGCACGGTCGCCATCCCCCGCCGGGCTTCGGCACGATGTGCAGCGGCGACGCCCAAGCGCTCTCTGAGCGCCGAACGATGCCGAGTTGCTCCAGGGTAGCGAACGCCGCTTTTGCCACCGCCAGCTTCGTCGGCTCGAGGCGGCGTGCCCGGGCGTAGACCGGTGGCCCGACGGTGGGGATGTGATGGGCCACCCCGTGCTTGACGGCCCCCGCCGAGAAGGTGGGCCGCGTGAGGGCCGGGAAGCCGGCGAGGAGGCGGGTGAATGCGTCCGCTGCCGGAAGCGTACAGACCAACGTGGCCGGAACCGAATCGTTCGGCAAGCCGCTTGGCAAGCCGCTCGTTGAGCTGGGCAACGCACAAGCGAGCGAGCTGAACGTCTCGGCCTGGACAAGCCGTCTGCGCTTGACGTCGACCAGGAGCCCATTAGCGCAGAGGAAGTCCACGCCAAGCAGTGCCATGGGCACGTCGGCGGTGACGAACGTCCATCGGAAAACCTGCCCTCCAAACCGCAGAGAGAGGCAGCGTTTTCCGTACGTACGGATGGGCGTCCCGTTCGCGGCAAGCAGCGCGGGGCCCCCACCCGTGGCGTGCTTGTCTGACGTGCCGGCGGGAATGACACTCACCTGCGCTCCCGTGTCGCACAGGTAACGGCGCCCGGAGAAGGTGTCCGTTATGAACAGCAGGCTGCTCGAACGGCCGGCGCTCATCGTCACTATTGAGCGCCGGCCCGGGCGTTTCCCGACCCGTTGAAGGAGCACGGCGGATGACACCGCCGAGCTTCGTGGCCGAACTTGGCGTGGAACCAGCACCAGGTGGTGGAGCTGGAGGAGCGTGGCTGGCTCCGCCAGGCCGGTGGAGTTGGCGGGTTTCCCCGCGGTGGCGGTTTTCGCCGCGGCGGTGGGCGGGGCGTGGCGGCGTTCACGAGGTGCGTATCAGCATGCTGCTGAACATCAGCGTGCTGTAGAAGCTGATGCTGTGGAACATGCTGCTGAACATCAGCGTCGAGGGCCGTGACGGCCACGCCGACGCTCGCCCGCGTGTCCGAAGCGGCGAAGTACCTGTCCGCCTCGGCTGCCAATGCTCGGGGTTCCGTTAGCTCGGTCCCGGCCAACGCGAGGCGAACCTGCGCTGGAAGTTGGCGCCGGAAAAGCGCCCGGAATAGCGAACCGGGGGCTTCGTCGCCCAACAGTGACAGCATATGGTCCATTCGGACCGACGGGCGCGTCTCACCGAGCTCGGGGAGATCCAGGAGGCGGTCGGCCCGTGCGTTGTCCGTGAGGCCGAACGTGGCTAGGAGTAGCCGCTTGAGTGCCTCGTACTTGTGGCCGTCCGGTGGGTGGCGAAGGACGGACACAACTCGAGTGGCCGTGCCGGGCCCGAGGGAGGCGACGACATGGCAGTAGCGCAGGTCGTCGTTGGTGAGGCGCCGAAGCTGAAATTGGGCTTCGGCTTGAACGAACCAGACTTCGGCCTGGGCCTCCCAAAATTCGGGAAGTTTAATCGCCATTGCCTTGTCGTTGGCCATTGCAATGGCGTCGTGTTCGGAAGGATCGCTATGGCAGATCCAACGTCGAGGGTCACCAGTAAAGCGCGGCGTTACGCGCGCTGCTTGTGAGCAAGGAGGAAGTGGACAAGCGGTAACATATAAACGTCTTTATTGTAAGAGCACACTGTAACACTGAACTGCTCCGGGCTGGTCGCCCGGTGTATATCATGAGGCCACGCCTACCCCTCGGGCGTGGCCACCGCCCACTTGGTGCGTGGAATGATGTCACCACGCCAGTGGGCTTTTGTGTCCGCCACAGTAGAGTATGTACAAATTACACGGAACGGATCGCGGGCCGAAGCATAGCGAATCGAGATGGCATGGACTTCGTTCTGGAGATGACGTCACCGGTCACGTGACCTGCGGTTCGCTGAACTCCACTTTTTGAGGGGCGGGGCATAGCAAGTTGTGAAAAACACTACAAATATTCAAAATATTGGTCTAATTATCCCATTGTTGATTAAAAAAAAGAAACATGGGTGATTTCTTCACTAGGAAGGTCAAGTTAATATATAAATAACCAGAAACTTTAGAATTACATGGGACCTTTAATGGCGTTTTCAGAGACGCGAGGCTCTATATACGCCACACACAAAAACCTCAACGGGATACCCAATGAACCATTATGCTTCCCTATAATTTCATCGGGATTTCCCACTCTCTTTGAAATTTTTAGTACAGTTTTACAGAGTGGATGTGCTTCTGCTTCAACAAACATAATTTCCGGCAGATCCTACACTTTAATCCCCATATCTATCATACGAATACTAAATACTGTACTAAATATTTATTTAACTAAATATACTAAATACTAAATATTTTATTATTGTAATATAATACAAATAATTACAATTTATCTATCTATAATTCCACTAATCTCTGTGTGTATGTGTGTATGTGTGTATGTGTGTATGTTTGTCTGTGACCGCTGTTTCTCGACAACCACGGGTCCGATATACTTTAAACTTGCCAGGTATATTGCTGGGGACCCGAGGATGTGCCTTTTCAAGGTTTGAAATTAATCGGACAAGTAGTTACCGAGCTATGGCGATTTAGCCGTTCGCCGTTCGCTTTGGCGTTGCGAATGGACCAAACCATTTCATGTAAATAGAGGGGGGGTTCTGTGGTCGTTGCGAATGGACCAAACCATTTCATGTAAATAGAGGGGGGGGGATTGTCACTGTACTCGCAAGCCGTTCGCCGTTCGCTTTGGCGTTGCGAATGGACCAAACCATTTCATGGACCAAACCATTTCATGTAAATAGAGGGGGGGGGATTGTCACCGTACCCGCACCCACGTACCCACGTACCCACGTACGGGCATTGCACCCACGTACGGGCATGCCCTAGTTATTGTAATTATTGTAATAATATACAAAATATTATTAATATATAACTAAATATACAATATTTATTAATCTATCTATAATTCCAGCAATCTCTGTGTGTATGTTTGTATGTTTGTATGTTTGTATGTTTGTATGTTTGTATGTATGTTTGTCTGTGACCGCTGTTTCTCGACAACTACCGGTCCGATATACTTGAAACTTGCCAGGTATATTGCTGGGGACCCGAGGATGTGCCTTTTCAAGGTTTTAAATTAATCGCAGAAGTAGTTACCGAGCTATGTCCAAAAAACGATTCAACCAATCAGAGAGCAGCGAGCTATCACGTGTGCCGAACGTGGCGAACAGACTCTGCCTCGGATGGCACATTTGAGAGCGTATTCATTTATTTCCCGTCGGCAAACTATGTTGCCGTTAAACTATGTTTTAAAACTAATTAAAACTAATTTGCGATTCATCGTAACTGCGATTTGCGACCTTCCGGACAGTGAGGACTGCACTTCCGGCAGCCAATCACAGAACGCGTTATTGCGTAGGCGTGGCCGATGTGAGAGCGAGCAGCGAGCCGAGCCCAGCGCGTGCGCCATTACGGTTCGTAATTCGATTTCTTCCGGAGAAAATAATAATTTCTCGATTTCTTATGCGCATTATTTCTCCCAATTCAGTCAGAGCGAAGGGCGGAAGCGAAGAGCGTTGTTTTTTTTGTTTACGGGCGTACGGGCGGGGTAGAGCGTACGGGTAGCGTTTTTTTTTTTTTTTTGGCAAGGAACGGGCACCCACGTACGGGCATGCCCTAGTCTATCTATAATTCCACTAATCTCTGTGTGTATGTTTGTATGTATGTATGTATGTTTGTATGTATGTTTGTCTGTGACCGCTGTTTCTCGACAACTACCGGTCCGATATACTTGAAACTTGCCAGGTATATTGCTGGGGACCCGAGGATGTGCCTTTTCAAGGTTTTAAATTAATCGCAGAAGTAGTTACCGAGCTATGTCCAAAAAACGATTCAACCAATCAGAGAGCAGCGAGCTATCACGTGTGCCGAACGTGGCGAACAGACTCTGCCTCGGATGGCACATTTGAGAGCGTATTCATTTATTTCCCGTCGGCAAACTATGTTGGCGCTATGTTGGCGTTAAACTATGTTTTAAAACTAATTAAAACTAATTTGCGATTCTTTCGCTTTGCGATGCGATTTGCGATTGCGTTAAACTCGCTCGGGCGTTAAACTATGTTTTTAAACTAATTTGCGATTCATTCGCTTTCCTGCGCATTTGTGCACGCGATGGCGATTTCTTTACCAAACTCCGCAAGCCGTTAGCTTTGGACCAAACCATTTCATGTAAATAGAGGGGGGGGATTGTCACCGTACTCGCAAGCCGTTCGCTTTGGACCAAACCATTTCATGTAAATAGAGGGGGGGGGATTGTCACCGTACTCGCAAGCCGTTCGCTTTGGACCAAACCATTTCATGTAAATAGAGGGGGGGGATTGTCACCGTACTCGCAAGCCGTTCGCTTTGGACCAAACCATTGCATGTAAATAGAGGGGGGGGGGGGGATATACTTTTAGATATATATATAGTACGGGCATGCCCTAGTATTATTAATACCAATATTAATAGCCGGCGAAGCCGGTGTTGTTTATGAACGCGTACGTATTATGTTGAAAAGCCAGATGTTGCTGGATCCTTTGAGAATTTCGACACTTTGACGCACCAAATCACACCATGGAGGCCGCCATCTTGCGGATGCGGAAGTATGCATAAACAATTGCGAAAAAGTTCAATAGGAGTTTGTTTCACCCGTCTTTTTTTGATTCACAATGTTGTTTTTTTTTTTTTGTTTGTTTTTTTTGTATACTGAATCGAGGCTCGGGAAAGAGCTAACATTTATTTCACAAACAAATCAACCAGACAAACAAAATATACAAAAAGAGGGAGCGGAAGACAAGATGGGGAGAGAAGGGGAAGCACACAACCACAACATTTGAGAGCAGGGAGAAGTGTGGGAGGGAGAGGGCTTGGGGGCAGGAGGCGTGGGAAGGGGAGGGGGAGGGGGGGGAGGGACACTATGTTGAAAAGCCAGATTTGGCTGGATCCTTTGAGAATTTCGAAGCTTTGACGCACCAAATCGCTGCATGGAGGCTGCCATCTTGCGGATGCGGAAGTATGTGTAAACAATTGCGAAAAAGTTCAACAGGAGTTTGTTTCACCTGTCTTTTTTTGATTCACAATCTTATGTTGAAAAGCCAGATTTTGCAGGATCCTTTGAAAATTTTGAAGCTTTGACGCACCAAATCGCTGCATGGAGGCCGCCATCTTGCGGATGCGGAAGTATGTGTAAACAATTGCGAAAAAGTTCAACAGGAGTTTGTTTCACCTGTCTTTTTTTGATTCACAATCTTATGTTGAAAAGCCAGATTTTGCTGGATCCTTTGAGAATTTTGAGGCTTTGACGCACCAAATTGCTCCATGGAGGCCGCCATCTTGCAGATGCGGAAGTATGCATTAAAAATTGCGAAAAATTCAATCGGCGCCTGCGGAACTACGTAACTTCCGGTTAGACAACAGCTGCGACTCTGGGGCATTTTCGACATTTTTCTCTTCTTTAGTGGTAGACCTAAAAAGCCGAATTAGGCTTCAATCCCATGCTCCCATGCTCAGTAGGTTTGTCTGATTTATGATGTTGTCCTGCACCTACTGGTATCAATCCCATGCTCCCATGCTCAGTAGATTTGTCTGATTTATGATGTTGTCCTGCACCTACCGGTATAAGCGGTTTACATAAAGAAAGAAAGCTCGGTTTGATTAACGACAGTCACATATTGCCGTTGAAACGGCGCTATCGTCTGATCTGTCGGCACTGATCTTACTGCAAGCTAACTTCTTCTGATGGAGGAAGCCGCAGTGCCCGGAGAGAACCAGTCCTGACAGCGACTGAAGTTAGAAGACTACACACATACTGTGAAAACGTATGTTAAGCCCAGTTAAAATTTCTTAAAATAGGCCCTAAGCTAGCACATCGTACAGTTACTTCCTTAAGCTTCTTGTGACATTTATTGTATGTAGGTATTGGGGAGGACTGTCTGCCCTTCTCTTTTACCAAGTCTTACCAGGTACGGTACCTACTACACCTACCTACTACCAACTACATAACGTACTTATAGGTAGGTTAGGTATTATGCCGTCGTGATGGGTAAAATAGTGGCAAGAGGCTTTGGCTTCGCCGGCTCATTGCGGCTTTGCAGTCGGGTACTAGTACCAATAATATTCCACCTCCCCAAGGTGTTTTTCCTCCTTGAACAAACGTCGAGTCAACGTTTATAAAGAGGTTATCATTGCGTTTTCGTGGGAGCAACGGCCTCCAGGTGAAAAAATATTATAAACCACAAACACGTATGATTAGCTTTTTTAACATTGGCTAATGCTGTTTATAACATAAAACAAAGAAATTTGGAGGATTCCCGACATCCGTGAGGTAAGTTTTATTACTTACAAAACTGAGCGAAGATCTACTGTACTCTATATAACCCACAACAGTTGAGTTAATAACATGAACCTTCCTGCCGCTAACGTGGCGTTTTTCAAAGCGGACTTTTGAAAGTCGCTCCTGCTATTTAACCACACGAACCTGAAAGGGAGGAATCCCGGGGTGTGCTCATTTACCAAGCATCTCGCTAGCGCTTGCCAAGCCAGCCGTTCCTTAACGGTTTTGAATGGAGTTCTTGCTCGAATGCTTAAACAACTTGGCGATCTCTCCACAAGAAACTTAGTAAATGAACACACACCCAATGTTCTTGAGACCCACCCATAGATCGACTGTAATCTACATACCCCAAAGATGAATGACCCTTCCTGCCCCTCCATAGTGGGCAGGTGTACGGGTATTATAAAACAGGAGTGTCTGTGTGTCTCTGTCTCTGTCTCTGTCCATCCGTCCCGAAACTACTCCCTCAGTTTTGGGGCTAGCCCAGCCAAACCTTCAGTGGAACGTTTTGGAGTCCCAGCGGATGTCGTAAGTTAGGAGGTTCATCAATTCCTCAATAAAATTTTAATTGCAAAATAGCATCGTTAGGGAGATGCTTCCAATCCAGAAGTGAATAAGATGACGACGATGCGCTGATTTGATATTATCTCAATACAATCGTGATTTAACATTATATTTTGGTATATTAATACAACAGTATTAATTTATGATTGGAATGATGCTGTTTGGAATAAATATATAGAGATATTGAGTTTAACGCAGAATGAGGGAATGATGTAAGGATTTCCATCCGTGACATTCACGGATTCTCCATTTGCAGTTTCGCCATTGATTGGATATAGCAACATTCAGACTGGATACGTTTTTTTGTGCAAGTCCTTCACGAACCTGTTGTCAATACCTGACGTTTGACTGAGGGTGGTACAGGAATGTGGAATTTATTGTTTCAATGTTTAGTATTCGCCGTTTCCGCATTGTTTGTTTGCTTTTGGCTTCCCACCTATGCGTAGCACGGGTTCCTCACTAGTCTAATATTCTGAAAAAGATGCCTTCTCGATTCCTCGTATGGTGGGCAATTTACAACCAGGTGGGTCAGATCGTCTGGATCCCTCATATAGCAGATATTTAATAATAGGCAGGTCAGATCTTCTAGATCCCTCATATAGTGGGCAATTTAATAATAGGTGGGTCAGATAATCTGGATCTATAATATAGTTTACAATTTAATAATAGGGGGGTCAGATATTCTGGATCTATCATATAGTGGACAATTTAATAATAATAGGTGGGTCAGATATTCTGGATCTATCATATAGTGGACAATTTAATAATAGGTGGGTCAGATATTCTGGATCTATCATATAGTGGACAATTTAATAATAGGTGGGTCAGATATTCTAGATCTATCATATAGTGGACAATTTAATAATAGGTGGGTCAGATAATCTGGATCTATCATATAGTGGACAATTTAATAATAGGTGGGTCAGATATTCTGGATCTATCATATAGTGGACAATTTAATAATAGGTGGGTCAGATATTCTGGATCTATCATATAGTGGACAATTTAATAATAGGTGGGTCAGATAATCTGGATCTATCATATAGTGGACAATTTAATAATAGGTGGGTCAGATAATCTGGATCTATCATATAGTGGACAATTTAATAATAGGTGGGTCAGATATTCTGGATCTATCATATAGTGGACAATTTAATAATAGGTGGGTCAGATATTCTGGATCTATCATATAGTGGACAATTTAATAATAGGTGGGTCAGATAATCTGGATCTATCATATAGTGGACAATTTAATAATAGGTGGGTCAGATAATCTGGATCTATCATATAGTGGACAATTTAATAATAGGTGGGTCAGATATTCTGGATCTATCATATAGTGGACAATTTAATAATAGGTGGGTCAGATAATCTGGATCTATCATATAGTGGACAATTTAATAATAGGTGGGTCAGATATTCTGGATCTATCATATAGTGGACAATTTAATAATAAGTGGGTCAGATATTCTGGATCTATCATATAGTGGACAATTTAATAATAAGTGGGTCAGATATTCTGGATCTATCATATAGTGGACAATTTAATAATAGGTGGGTCAGATATTCTGGATCTATCATATAGTGGACAATTTAATAATAGGTGGGTCAGATATTCTGGATCTATCATATAGTGGACAATTTAATCATAGGTGGGTCAGATATTCTGGATCCCTCATATAGCAGATATTTAATAATAGGCAGGTCAGATCTTCTGGATCCCTTATATAGCAGATATTCTGGATCTATCATATAGTGGACAATTTAATAATAGGTGGGTCAGATAATCTGGATCTATCATATAGTGGACAATTTAATAATAGGTGGGTCAGATATTCTGGATCTATCATATAGTGGACAATTTAATAATAGGTGGGTCAGATAATCTGGATCTATCATATCATGGATCATTTAATAATAGGTGGGTCAGATCTTCTGGATCTATCATATAGTGGACAATTTAATAATAGGCAGGTCAGATCTGGATCTATCATATAGTGGACAATTTAATAAAAGGTGGGTCAGATCTTCTGGATCCCTCATATAGCAGATATTTAATAATAGGTGGGTCAGATCTTCTGGATCTATCATATAGTGGACAATTTAATATAATAGGTGGGTCAGATATTCTGGATCTATCATATAGTGGACAATTTAATAATAGGTGGGTCAGATATTCTGGATCTATCATATAGTGGACAATTTAATAATAAGTGGGTCAGATATTCTGGATCTATCATATAGCAGATATTTAATAATAGGCAGGTCAGATCTTCTAGATCCCTCATATATCAGATACTAGCAGAAGTACCCGGCATTGCCGGGCGAGGAGGGGAGGAATGGGGAGAAGAGGGGGGGAGGGGAGAAGAGGGGGAGGGGGAGGGGGAGAGGTGGAGAAGAGGGGGAGGGGGAGAGGGGAGAAGAGGGGGGATGGGGAGGGGGAGGGATGGGAGGGGGAGGGGGAGGGGTGGGAGGGTGGAGGGGGAGGGGGAGGGGGGAGGGGCATTACCCGGCATTACCCGGCTTCTAGCAGAAGTACCCGGCATTGCCGGGCGGGGGAGGGGAGGGGGGAGGGGAGGGGAGGGGAACGGGGGGGAGGGTAGAATAGGGGGGGGAGGGGAGAAGAGGGGGAGGGGGAGGGGGAGAGGGGAGAAGAGGGGGAGGGGGAGAGGGGGGAAGAGGGGGGGATGGGGAGGGTGAGGGATGGGAATGGGTGGGAGGGGGGAGGGGGAGAGGGGAGGGGTAGGGGAGGGGAGGGGTAATGGGGGAGGGGGAGGGGTAGGGGAGGGGGGAGGGGTAGGAGGGGGAGGGGGAGGGGTAAGAGGGTGGGGGGGAGGGGAAGGGAGGGGGGAGGGGGAAGCGGGGAGGGGGGAGGGGGAAGCGGGGAGGGGGGAGGGGGAGGGGGAGGGGGAGGGGGAGGGGAGGGGGAGGGGGGAAGGGGGAGGGGTGGAGGGTGGGGGAGGGGGAGGGGGGAAGGGGGAGGGGTGGAGGGTGAGGGATGGGAGGGGGAGGGGGAGGGGGGATGGGAGCGGGGTGGGAGGGGGAGAGGGGAGGGGTAGGAGGGGAGGGGGGAGGGGAGGGGGGAGGGGGGAGGTTACATTACACCAATTTACATTGAAAACTGCTGAAATATGTACGCAACTTCAACTTAGCACAGTTTAGTAAATACTCGAGATAAATCCATGCGGTAAAAGATTGCTGAGAGTTGCTAAGACCTACGACTTAGAATCAGATCAGATCAGATCAGATAATTAATCAGATTAATCAGATATTTAATAATAGGCAGGTCAGATCTTCGAGATCCCTCATATAGCAGGCAATTTAACAATAGGTGGATCAGATAATCTGGATCTATCATATAGTGGACAATTTAATAATAGGTGGGTCAGATATTCTGGATCTATTATATAGTGGACAATTTAATAATAGGTGGGTCAGATATTCTGGATCTATCATATACAACAACAACAACAACAACATGCATTTTAAGGCCATTTTCCCTGCGAGAGCGGGGGTTAGCCTTGCGGTCCCCATGACAATCTTCTCCATTTTGCCCTATTTTCTGCATCTCTCCTTGCTAACCCCCTTGCCCGCATGTCTTCTTCCACCGTCTTTAGCCAAGTTTTTCTCGGTCTTCCCCGTCCTCTACTTCCTTCTACATTTATTTCCATCACTCTTCTCAACCAGTCACTTTCATCCTTCTCAATCAGTCTCAACCAGTTTTTTGTTTTTTTTCAACCAGTCACTTTCATCCTTCCTCAACACATGACCAAACCATCTCAACCTGGAGCCTGGTGTTGGGCTAGTGGCTAGAGTGCCAGCTGAGGATTCTAGGATTCCTGGTTCGAATCCCGGTCAATCGCTGAATTAACACCAGGGGGGTTGACTCAGCCTGTCATACCTTCCGAGGTCGGCTAATTGAGTACCAGTTCACTGGTAATTCCCTGGTTGTCGTAAAAAGGCGACAAAAAGGGTTGGCAGCAGGAAGGGCATCCGGCCGTAAAACATTGCTTCAAAAAGGGGACCAAAAAAACAACAACAAGCACAGTCCCTGAAAAAGGCCAACCCCCGCTTGCGGGGAAAAATGGCCTCTAAAGGTGTTTTTTTTTTGTTTTTTTTCAACCAGTCACTTTCATCCTTCCTCAACACATGACCAAACCATCTCAACCTGTTATTCTTCACAGCATCAATCACAGGCTCTATTCCCATCATCTTTAGCAATTCATCATTTGTCTTCCTTTCTCTCAGCGACACTCCGCACATCCACCGAACCATTCGCATTTCCACCCTTTCCAGCCTTCGTTGCTGCTCTACATTCATGACCCATGTCTCGCTCCCATAAATCATAACACTTCTCACACATGCAGCATACACCTTTCCCTTCAGCTTCAACGACACTCCCCTCCTCATCAGCACGCCACTCAGTTCCCGAAACTTCTTCCATGCACATCTCACTCGAGCAACCGTTGCCGAGTCTGATCCACCTTCTCCATTCAGCATGTCTCCGAGATAGCAAAATGTTTTCACACCTTCCAGCTTCACGCCGTCTCCAAGATCCTACTCAACATTTCCTCCATCTGCAGCTACCTCTGTGCACACCTTACATTTGAATGTAGCTGCCACACTGGTTAATGACTCTCTCAGACCACTACATTTTTGATGAACCCACTCAGCGCACATTGTACATTGAATGGAGTTTGCTCCGACACCCTGCACACAGCACATGGCCACTTCCCAGTTCTTTCCACCTCACCACATGCTTTACCACTTGACATCACCTTCGTCTTTCCGATATTCACCTTCAGACCTTTTGTCTCCATACTTTCCTTCCACTTGTTCATCTTTTCCTTCAGTCCATCCATACTTTCCGCAATCAACACCAGATCATCTGCATGCAACAACTCCCACGGTAAACCCTCCTTTACAGTCTGAGCCAGCACCTCCATCACAGCTACAAATAGTAGTGTACTTAGTACCGACCCCTGATGCACTCCCACCTTCACCTCAAACTCACCACTGTTCCCGTCCTTCATCCTTACAGCTGTGCGCGCTCTATTGTACATTGCCATCACAACTCTGATCAACCATTCCTCCACTTCTAACTTCCCTAAATGCCCATGTCAATACTTTGCGTGGAACCCTATCGAATGCTTTCTCCAGATCAACAAACCCAAGAAACAACTTCTTCCTCTTCTCCATGTACTTCTCCTGCAACTGCCTCACAATAAAGAGCGCGTCTGTCGTTCCTCTTCCTGGCATAAATCCAAACTGCATTTCGTCGATCTTCACCTTCTTCCTTATCCTCCTCTCCAACACCCTTTCCAATACCTTCATTCCATGCTCCAATAACTTTATCGCTCGGTACGAGCCACACTCCAGAGGGTCACCTTTCCCCTTGTATAGAGGGACAAGGGTACTCAGTTCCCAATCCACTGGAATGCGGCCTTCTTTCACCACCAGATTACAGATCTCTGTCATTCTCTTCACACCCCAACTTCCTGCTGCCTTCAACATATCTCCCACAACTCCCGTCGGCCCTCCCGCTTTTCTACTCTTCATTGCTTTTATCGCTTCCTCAACTTCCTTCTCAGTTATCTTCTCTGCCGGTCCTAAAACTGGGTTACTCTCTATGTTGCCATCCCATTCATTCTCTGTATTCAACAGCATTTCCACATATCTTTTCCATCTTCCTTTAATTCCATCTGGGTCCACAACGATTTGTCCCACTTCATCCTTCAAGCAACTCACCCCCATCACATCACACCTCTCTTTCGCTATCTGCTTTGCAATCCTGAATACCGCTCTCTGACCCTCTTCCGAATCCAAGCATTCTCCGAACATTTTCCTACATGTCTCCTGTGCCTTTGCTACCTCTTTCTTTGCAGCCTTCTTGGCTGCCTTATAACTTTCATGCTCTGCTTTTTCTGCTCCCGTACCCTTCGCCTTCTGCCACTCCTTGAACTTCTTCCTCTTCTCGTCAATCCTCTTTCCAACTTCATCATCCCACCACCATGTTTCCGAGTGCCTCGGTGGTCCTTTTGTCCATCCACATACCTCACCAACGGCTCCCTACAGACTATCTTTCATTGACATCCAACCACTTTCAAGTTCAACCACATCATCCTCGGCCCGACTCAGCCTCTCTTTTAATGCCTCCCTTACTGTCACCTCTTTCAACCTCCACACCTTCATTCTCGGTTGGTACTTTACCCGCCGAGCTCTCCTTGCACCTTTCACCCTTATGTCGCAGACAACCAAGTGGTGCTGTGAAACAGCCTCCTCCCCCGGGATCACCTTTGTGTCCCGGAGGTGCCCCCTATCTCGCCTACGCACCATCAGGTACTCAACAGTTGTCGTCGACCCACCTGACGTGTATGTAACAAGCTTATTATCCCCTTTCTGGAACTGAGTATTACAAATCAACAAATCAGCTCCATCAGCAAACTCCAAAATCCTTTCACCTTCTCCATTTCTCACACCATATCCGTAACCCCCATGAACTCCCTCAAAACCGTCCATACTCCTTCCCACATGTCCATTTAGGTCTCCTCCTACCACAACAACTTCCTCATCTTTCACGTTTTCCATCAGCTTCTCTATCGCACACCAGAACTTGTCCTTCTCTTCATCGCTCCGACCAACCTGCAGAGCATATCCCGAGATGATGTTCACCAAGAGCTTTCCAATCATCATTTTCACCATCATCAACCTATCACTCACTCTGGTCACACTCACCACACTGTCTACAAATTCCTCAGAAAACAGGACACCAACACCATTCACGCCCTCCGGGCACCCTTGCCACACAAACTTGTATTTCTGTCCCTGCCTACCCTTCACCATTCTCACACCACTTCCCTTCCATCTCGTCTCTTGCACACAACATATGTCCACTCTTCTTCTGACCAATACTTCCACCACTTCTCCTGATCTCCCTGTCATTGTCCCTACATTCCATGTCCCAAACCTCAGAAACCGATCTCCACTTCGGGCTGTACCCTGCCCATATGTAGTTGTAATTGTCATGGTTCTCTTTTGGAGGCAATGTTTTTATGGCCGGATGCCCTTCCTGACGCCAACCCTCTTAGTCGCCTCTTACGACACGCAGGGATACGGTGTACCTATTCTAACCAGGGTACACACCGTGGTGTGTGGACAATTTATAGTGGACAATTTAATATAGTGGACAATTTAATAATAGGTGGGTCAGATCTTCTGGATGTATCATATAGTGGACAATTTAATCATAGGTGGGTCAGATCTTCTGGATCTGTCATATAGTGGACAATTTAATAATAGGTGGGTCAGATCTTCTGGATCTGTCATATAGTGGACAATTTAATAATAGGTGGGTCAGATCTGGATCTGTCATATAGTGGACAATTTAATAATAGGTGGGTCAGATATTCTGGATCCCTCATATAGCGGACAATTTAATAATAGGTGCGTCAGATATTCTGGATCCCTCATATAGCAGATATTTAATAATAGGCAGGTCAGATCTTCTGGATCCCTCATATAGCAGATATTCAATAATAGGCAAGTCAGATCTTCTGGATCCCTCATATAGCAGATATTTAATAATAGGCAGGTCAGATCCCCTGGATCCCTCATATAGCGGACAATTTAATAATAGGTGGGTCAGATATTCTGGATCCCTCATATAGCGGACAATTTAATAATAGGTGGGTCAGATATTCTGGATCCCTCATATAGCAGATATTTAATAATAGGCAGGTCAGATCTTCTGGATCCCTCATATAGCGGACAATTTAATAATAGGTGGGTCAGATCTTCTGGATCCCTCATATAGCAGATATTTAATAATAGGCAAGTCAGATCTTCTGGATCCCTCATACATATAGCAGATATTTAATAATAGGCAGGTCAGATCCCCTGGATCCCTCATATAGCGGACAATTTAATAATAGGTGGGTCAGATATTCTGGATCCCTCATATAGCGGACAATTTAATAATAGGTGGGTCAGATATTCTGATCCTCATATAGCGGACATTTATAATAGGTGGGTCAGATATTCTGGATCTCTCATATAGCAGATATTTAATAATAGGCAGGTCAGATCTTCTGGATCCATCATATAGCAGATATTTAATAACTAGCAGAAGTACCTGGCATTGCCAGGTGGGGGAGGGGAGGGGGAGGGGAGGGGGAGGGGGTAGGGGAGGGGGGGGAACGGGGGGAGAGCGAGCCCCTTGGTAAAGCGAGCGATTTTTTTTTTCATAGCGTCATAGCGTCATAACGTTCATAGCGTTCATAGCGTTTCATAGCGTCATAGCGATTTTTTTTTTCATAGCGTCATAGCGTCATAGCGTTCATAGCGTAATAGCGTTCATATCGTTCATAGCGTCATAGCGTTCATAGCGTCATAGCGTTCATCGCGTTTCATAGCGATTTTTTTTTTCATAGCGATTTTTTTTTTCATAGCGTCATAGCGTTCACGGCGTCATAGCGATTTTTTTTTTCATAGCGTCATAGCGTTCATAGCGTCATCACGTGATCGCTCTGAGCGAATCAGCGCCCACCTGCTCTGATTCCGTTGATTCCGTGCGCTGAAATGCGCTGAGGTAAATATGAATAAAAAATATGGATCGTCAAATATTTTGAGTTCGGCCATGTTCGTCCAGGCTCAATGGCCATGTCTATGCCAATATCAAGCACGTAAGCCTCTCCGTTTAGGAGTCTATCGGTAACATTACACACACACACACACACACACACACACACACACACACACACACACACACACACACACACACACACACACACAAACTGTGTTTTATACATATAGATAGGTGGGTTAGATCTTCTGGATCCTTCATATAGCAGGCAATTTAATAACAGGTGGTTCAGAGCTTCTGGATCCCTCATATAGCTGGAAATTTACAAACAGGTGGGTCAGATATTCTGGATCCCTCATATAGCGGACAATTTAATAATAGGTGTGTCAGATCTTCTGGATCCCTCTTCTTTTTTCTTTTTTTTCTACACCAAGTTGAGGCTCGTATAAGAGCTAACACATAGACATTTAAGAAAGGGAGAGGGAGGCAAGAGGGAGAGAGGGAACCACATCAACAGTAGAGAACAAGGACATCGGGAGATCTGTGGAAGGGAGAGGGCTGGGCTGGGTACACGGGATAAAACAAATGGACACTACGAGGACTTTCAGGAAAGAAAACGGAATTTGAAGGAGGTGGATTTGGGGAGTATTAACGGAGCTAGAAAAGATCAAGGTTTTGGATGGGGGGAGATACGAGATGGGGGTGAACAGCTGTTTTAAAGACCTGGAGGGAGGAGTGGGATTGAAGAGAGTGAGGGAGTTTGTTCCAGAGGTGGGAGAAAAGAGGAATGAAGGAGTGAAGGTGAGCAGAGAGCCTAGATTTTGGCAATTTCACCACAAGAGGGTTGCTGGTAGATCTTGTGCATCCTACAGTAATATTTGGGGGACAGAGCACAGACAGGGCTGAGGGGGCTAGGCCAGAGAGGAGTCGGTAGAAGACAGAAAGACCAGCAACCTGCCTGCGGTGAGTGAGTGAAAGGCCCTTGGAGTTAGCTTCATCGCGGGAGATTCCAATGATTCTGAATGCTTTGGTTTCACCAGCGTGAAGCCGAGCTAGGTGTGAGGCAGGAGCACCAGCCCAGAGGGGAGGGCAGTATTCCATTGAGCTGTGGATGAAAGCCTTGTATGTGGTGAGGAGCTCAAAAGTGCCAAGGAAGGACTTTGCACGACGGAGGATGCCCAGTCGGCGACTGGCTTTGGAGGCCAGCTTGGAAATGTGTTTTCCCAGAAAGATCATGGCAGATAGGCTTACCGGTTGGGGTGCTGGCTTGGGATCCTAGGATCCTGGGTTCGAATCCCGGTCGATTGCTGAATTAATGCCAGGAGGGTTGACTCAGCCTGTCATCCTTCCGAGGTCGGCAAATTGAGTACCAGTTCACTGGTAATTCCCCGTGTATCGTAAGAGGCGACCCACAGCGTTGGCGGCAGGAAGGGCATCCAGCCATAAAACATTGCTTCAAACAAGGGACCAAGGTGCCCGAAAAAGGACCAACCCCTGCTCTGTGGGAAAAAATGGCCTCCAAAGTTGGTTCATGAAACTATTAACATTATTCCATTAAACTATCAACATTATTCCATTAAACTATAAACATTATTCCAATGAACTATTAACATTATTCCATTAAACTATAAACATTATTCCATTAAACTATGAACATCATTCCATTAAACTATAAACATTATTCCATTAAACTATAAACATTATTCCATTAAACTATTAACATTATTACATTAAACTATAAACATTATTCCATTAAACTATAAACATTATTCCATTGAAGTATTAACATCATTTTATTAAACTATTAATATTATTCCATTAAACAATTAACATTATTCCATTAAACTATAAACATTATTCCATTAAACTATAAACATTATTCCATTGAAGTATTAACATCATTTTATTAAACTATTGTGGCGGACACGATGACTCGCTGGCGCAGTGACATAATTCCGAGCACCAGTGGGTGTCGGCCACGCCCCAGGTGAGGCGTGGCCTCCGGATATACACGCGAGCTCGCAGTCCAGAGCACGGCAGTGCTGACGAGTGAGCAAGCAATAAAGAGCTCGAGTTAACCCAAAGCGTTGTGGCCTACCTTTGTTTAACGTGTGTGCCCAGCACCACACTGGTGACCTCCAACTCGTTCAGCCGTTGCTGTTCCCCGAACGCGCTATGGCCACCAACGCTGTCGCGATCAAGCTACCGGAGTTCTGGAAGCGCAGGCCGACACCTGGTTTCTACAGGCCGAGGCCCAATTCCAGCTCCGGGGCGTCACGGCGGACGACACGAGGTACTTTTACGTGGTCGCTGCCCTTGGATCCGGCACGGCCGCCCGAGTCGTGTCCTTCCTCTGGCACCCGCCGGACAAGAGCAAGTACGCGGCGCTCAAGCGACTCCTCCTCGACACATTTGGCCTCACGGAGGCCGACCGCGCTGACCGTCTTTTGGACCTTCCCGTCCTCGGCGACACACGACCGTCCGCCCGCATGGATTACATGCTGTCCCTGCTCGGCGACGGCCGCGCGGATTTCCTCTTCCGTGCTCTCTTCCTCTGCCAGCTACCTGTACAGGTACGGCTCGCACTCACCGGTTCGACCATTACGGAACCGCGCACCCTGGCCAGGGAGGCGGACAAGTTTTTTGCGGCCCACGACGCACGGCCGGCATATAGCACGGCCGTCGTGGATCCCGGCGCCGTGCACGGCGCGAGTGGTTCGGATCGCCACGTGGCATGGCGTTCGGATCCTCCCGAACACGGCGTAGGTTTGGTGGATCCACGTTTGCGTTCGGATCCTCCCAAACATGGTGCAGGTTGGGCGGATCCACTCGTGGCCACCGCCACACCCCGCCCACCACCGTCACGACCGGCACGACAACCACCACCGGGCCAGACCTGGTGTCATTTCCATACCAGGTTCGGCCACAAGGCCAGGTCCTGCCGCCCGCCTTGTACTTTTGGCAGGTCGGGAAACGGCCAGGCCGGCGCTCGCTTCCTGCCATGAGCGTCGGCCATACTGGCAGCCTGCTGTTCATAACGGACACCTCCTCGGGTCGTCGCTTCCTGTGCGACACGGGAGCGCAGGTGAGCGTCCTCCCTGCCTCCGCGTCCGCCAAGCAAGCTGAGGGCCGGGGCCCCGCTTTGCTTGCCGCCAACGGCACGCCCATCCGCACATTCGGAAAGCGTTGTCTCTCGCTGCAGTTCGGGGGGGCAGCGCTTTCAGTGGTCGTTCATTACCGCTAGTGTCCCCATGGGCCTACTCGGAGCGGACTTCCTCTGTGCGCATGGGCTGCTGGTGGACATGAGGCACAGACGCCTTGTCCAAGCCGAAAACTTCAGCTCGCTTGCTTGCGCGCTGAGCAGTTCGTTGAGCAGCTCCCTAGGCGGCTCACCGAGTGGCTCGCCAAGCGGCTTGCTGAGCGGTTCGGTCCCGGCGAGGTTGGTCTGCACGCTTCCGGCAGCGGACGACTTCACCCGCCCTCCTCGCCAGTTTCCCAGCCCTCACGCGGCCCACTTTCTCAGTGGTGGCCGTCAAGCATGGGGTGGAGCATCACATCCCCACCATCGGGCCACCGGTCTATGCCCGGGCACGCCACCTCGACCCGGTGAAGCTCGCCATGGCGCAGGGGGAGTTCGCCACGCTGGAGCGACTGGGCATCGTCCGGCGCTCCAACAGCGCATGGGCATCGCCGCTGCACATTGTACCCAAGCCCGGCGGCGGGTGGCGGCTGCGCGGAGACTACCGCCGCCTCAACGATGCTACCACCCCCGACCGCTACCCGGTCCCTCACATCCAGGACTTTTCCACCCGGTTGGCGAAAATGTCCCTCTTCTCCAAGGTGGACCTCATCCGCGGATACCACCAGGTCCGCGTCAGGCCGGAGGACATACCGAAGACGGCAGTCATCACACCATTCGGCCTCTTCGAGTTTCTGCGGATGCCCTTCGGGTTGAAGAATGCGGCCCAGGCATTCCAGCGGCTTATGGACAGCGTCTTGCGTGACTTGGACTTCGTGTACGTCTACCTGGACGACATCCTCATTGCAAGCGCGTCCCGTGAGGAGCACCTCCGCCATCTCCGCACGCTCTTCGAACGCCTGGGCTGACATGGCCTGATCATCAACCCCGCCAAGTGCCAGTTCGGCGTCAACGAAATTGACTTTTTGGGGCACCGCGTCACCAGGCACGGGGCCATCCCCTTACCGGCCAAGGTGGAGGCGGTCAGGGATTTTCCGCACCCCCGCATGATGAAAGGGCTCCAGGAGTTCCTGGGCATGGTGAACTTTTATCACCGTTTCCTGCCCCGCATCGCCCAGCTCCTGCGCCCCCTGCACGAGGCCCTCCGGGGGAAGCCGGGCAAAGGCGACGTTGCCTGGACCGAGTCGATGGACGCGGCGTTCGCGGGCGCGAAGCTCGCCTTGGCTAACGCCACCATGCTCGCGCACCCGGCGCCCGATGCACCGATCGCCCTCACCACCGACGCGTTGGACTACGCGGCGGGCGCGGTGCACGAGCAATGGGTGAAGGGAGCTTGGCAGCCGCTGGCGTTTTTTAGCCGGCAGCTCCGCCCGCACGAACGGCGGTACAGTACCTTCGACCGCGAGCTGCTCGGGCTCCATCTGGCGGTCCGGCACTTCCGCCATCTGCTCGAGGGCCGCCCGTTTGTGGCCTTCGTCGACTACAAGCCCCTGGTTTTCGCGATGGCCAAGTTCGCTGAGCCGTAGTCGGCCCGGCAGCAGCGTCACCTCTCAGCCGTGTCTGAGTACATGACGGACATCCGGCACGTCGTGGGGAAGGACAACCCAGTGGCGGATTGTCTTTCCCGGTCCGTCGCCCACGCGGTCCACCTCGGGATCGACTATGCCCGGATGGCGGCGGACCAGTCCGCCGACCCCGCCGTCCAGGCTTTTCGGAACGCCGTCACGGGCCTCCGCGTCACCGAGGTACCGTTCGACGGCGCGGCCGCGGCCCTCTTGTGCGACGTCTCCCTCAGCTGGCCTCGCCCCATCATGCCCGCAGGCTGGCAGCGCCGGGTTTTTGACGCCATCCACGGCCTGTCCCACCCGGGCACGAAGGCCTCCCAAAAGCTGGTCGCCGACAAGTTCGTCTGGCATGGCCTCCGGAAGGCCGTCCGCGATTGGGCCAGGACGTGCCTCGCGTGCCAGCGCGCGAAGGTTCACCGCCACACCCAGGCCCCGCTGGCCCCGTTTACGGTGCCCGAACGTCGGTTCGACCACGTTCACGTGGACCTGGTGGGACCTCTGCCCCCCTCACGGGGTTTCACCCACGTCCTCACCATGGTGGACCGCACCACCCGGTGGCCGGAGGCCATGCCTTTGGCAGCAATGACGGCGGCGGACGTCGCACAGGCGTTCATCACCACTTGGGTTGCCCGGTTCGGCGCCCCCTCGGACATCTCGTCCGACCGTGGCCCCCAGTTCACCTCGGAGCTCTGAGGGGCGGTAGCGCGGGGGCTTGGCGTCCAGCTGTACTGCACCACGGCCTACCACCCCCAGGCCAACGGCCTGTGCGAGCGCTTCCATCGCACCATGAAGGGCGCGCTCCGGGCCAGCCTCCGCGACGACGGCTGGGTCAACAGGCTCCCCTGGGTCCTGCTGGGCCTCAGGACGGCGCCCAAGGACGACCTGCGCGCATCCGCGGCGGAGTTGGTCTTCGGACAACCGCTGCGGGTGCCGGGCGAGTTCCTCCCCGACTCCACGGCACCATGGTCCGCGGCGCAGCAGCGCTCCGCCCTGCAGGAGACCTTCTGGAGGTTCGCCCCGGTGCCGACGGCGCACCACGGTTGTCCGCCAACGCACGTCGCCCCGGAGCTTCACACGGCGGAGTACGTGTTCGTCCGCCACGACGCCCACCGGACACCGCTGCGGCCCCCGTACGACGGGCCCTTCAGCGTGCTGGAGACCGGGGCGAAGCATTTCACCCTGGACATCGGCGGTACTCCTGACCGCGTCTCCGTGGACCGCCTCAAGCCGGCCCACCTCGACTTGGACCACCCCCCGCCAGCGGCTCTTCCCCCGCGTCGGGGCCGCCCCCCGGCGGGCGGACCCCCGGCACCGCCAAACCCCGCCGTCACGCCACCCCCCTGCCCTGCACCCATCCCAGATGCCGCCAGAGGCATCCCAGATGGCATCCCGGCATCCCAGATGCCGCCAGCCGCCAGAGGGCGCTTCGGCCGGGTCATCCGTTTGCCCCGCAAACTGACCCTTCAGGTGCGTGGGAATTCTGGGGGGGCGCATGTGGCGGACACGATGACTCGCTGGCGCAGTGACATAATTCCGAGCACCAGTGGGTGTCGGCCACGCCACAGGTGAGGCGTGGCCTCCGGATATATACGTGGGCTCGCAGTCCAGAGCACGGCAGTGCTGACGAGTGAGCAAGCAATAAAGAGCTCGAGTTAACCCAAAGCATTGTGGCCTACTTTTGTTTAACGTGTGTGCCCAGCACCACACTATAAACATTATTCCATTGAAGTTTTAACATAATTTTATTAAACTATAAACATTATTCCATTGAAGTATTAACATCATTTTATTAAACTATTAACATCCTCGTTTGTACGAGTTAGATTCTTCTTCTTGAACCAAAGATGCATTCGAATTGCTAATGAGGTAACGCCCCTTACTGATTGCACCTGTGGCGTGTGTATGACGTCATTAATATAAACGCATGATTGGTGATTTATTTTATTTTTTAAACAAGGATGGGATTCGTTTACGTTTTGATGAATTTATCGATTGGTTAGAGTTCAATTAAAGAAAGAATAAAGTTAGAGATAGAATTAAAGAGGAAGGTGGTTATTGTAAATAATTTACTTTGTGTGTAAGTTGTTTAATAAGGAGGGTTTTCTGGTTTAAATTGATAAACCTGTTTATTGTTTCTGTACGTTACCCGCCCCCTTTTCAATGCTGTGCCATTGGTTGGGTCCTGCCCCCCTTACCTCACACCCGTGCCATCCATCATTAGGGCTGCCCCCTTAACCCCAATCGTATGCCATCCATCGTTGGGTCCTGCCCCCCTTACCACACCCCAATGCCATCCATCGTTAGGCCTGACCCCCTTTAAACACAACTCTTTTCCATCCATCGTTGGGGGCATGCACCTCTAACCCTACTCCTGTGCCATCCATCGTTGGGTCCTGCCCCCCTTCTAACCCCACCCCCATGACATCCATCGTAGGGTGCTACCCACCCTAACCCCACTCCCATGTCATCCATCGTTAGGTCCTGCCCCCCTTTAACCACACCTCTTTGCCATCCATCGTTGGGTTCTGCCCCCTCAACACTCCAACTCCCCTACATCCCTACCCATCAACCACCACAGACCCCCCCCCCCCCATACTCCCCCTACACCCCTCAACCACCCTTCAACCCTCAACCCCCAACCACCCCCTAACCCCCGAACCCCTCCACCCCCCTAACCCCTTGACCCCCGAACCCCTCCACCCCCCTAACCCTGCGACCCCTAGCCCCCTCGACCCCCCAATCCTCTCGACCCCCCCAACCCCCTAGACCCTCCCCCAACCCTCTCGACCTCCTCCAACCCCCTCGACACCTCAACCCCCAACGCCCCCAATCCTCCTACCCCTCACCCTCTACTCCCTACCCCCTATCCCCTTACCCACCTAGCCCCTTTCCCCCTACCCCCCTACTCCACTACCCCCTTACCCCCTACCCTACCCTTACCCACTACCCCCTACCCTTACCCACTACCCC
This sequence comes from Myxine glutinosa, assembly GCF_964187855.1. Classification (NCBI taxonomy): domain Eukaryota; kingdom Metazoa; phylum Chordata; class Myxini; order Myxiniformes; family Myxinidae; genus Myxine; species Myxine glutinosa. The sequence continues at coordinate 181,145,605 of NC_136265.1, forward strand.
CCAACCCCACCCCCCCCCCCCACCCCCCACCCTCTCCCTAGCCCCCATTCCCCCTCTCGCTCCCCAACCCCCATCCCCTCCCCCCCCTTAACCCTACCCCTTCAACCCTACCCCTCTGCCATCCATCGTTGGGTCCTTTATCAGGTTCTCCGGTCATGCTTCACTGCTTAAGAGCTGTTGTTTGACTCCTTGTCCAGGTGTGTTCCATAACCAAGCAGCTTGCTATCGCTCGCCAAGCCGGCCGTTCCTTAACGGTTTTGAGGACTCTATTTTCTTGTACTTAAGGCACTTGGGGAACGTTCTACAAAGTGATTGGTAATGGAGCCCACCTGTTTTTGATAGTTTAGAACTGCTCATCCTGTGATCTTGTACCAGATGGTGATTCTGGCGTTTAAAACTGCTGGATATGTGGTCTCTACTACTCATTGCTTGGTTCCTTCGAATGCAGGTCCTGCAGTCCCTCAGTAAGCCCTTCTCCCCACCTGTGATTATAGTATGTGTTCAATATACGAGATGTTGAGATGTGAACCATTTGTTTGTTTGATCCTCAATAATTTATTGGAAAGTCCTTGGTATATGGCGACCAGTCCTCTCGTCTTTTTGATCGAAGGGTGATTGGTCTCCAAAGCATTGACTTTTTGATATGTATAGGCTATATTTTCCTTTTTAATATGTATAGGCTATATTTTCCTTTTTTATATGTAAAGGCTATATTTGACTTTTTAATATGTATAGGCTATATTTTCCTTTTTAATATGTCGGCTATATTTTCCTTTTTAATATGTATAGGCTATATTTTCCTTTTTTATATGTATAGGCTATATTTTCCTTTTTAATATGTATAGGCTATATTTTCCTTTTTAATATGTATAGGCTATATTTTCCTTTTTAATATGTTGGCTATATTTGACTTTTAATATGTATAGGCTATATTTTCCTTTTTAATATGTATAGGCTATATTTTCCTTTTTTATATGTATAGGCTATATTTTCCTTTTTAATATGTATAGGCTATATTTTCCTTTTTTATATGTATAGGCTATATTTGACTTTTTAATGTATAGGCTATATTTTCCTTTTTAATATGTATAGGCTATATTTTCCTTTTTAATATGTATAGGCTATATTTTCCTTTTTTATATGTATAGGCTATATTTGACTTTTTAATATGTATAGGCTATATTTTCCTTTTTAATATGTATAGGCTATATTTTCCTTTTTAGTATGTATCGGCTATATTTTCCTTTTTTATATGTATAGGCTATATTTTCCTTTTTAATATGTATAGGCTATATTTTCCTTTTTAATATGTATAGGCTATATTTGACTTTTTAATATGTATAGGCTATATTTGACTTTTTAATATGTATAGGCTATATTTGACTTTTTAATATGTATAGGCTATATTTTCCTTTTTAATATGTATAGGCTATATTTTCCTTTTTAATATGTATAGGCTATATTTTCCTTTTTAATATGTATCGGCTATATTTTCCTTTTTTATATGTATAGGCTATATTTTCCTTTTTAATATGTATAGGCTATATTTTCCTTTTTAATATGTATCGGCTATATTTGACTTTTTAATATGTATAGGCTATATTTTCCTTTTTAATATGTATAGGCTATATTTTCCTTTTTAATATGTATCGGCTATATTTTCCTTTTTAATATGTATAGGCTATATTTTCCTTTTTAATATGTATAGGCTATATTTTCCTTTTTAATATGTATAGGCTATATTTGACTTTTTAACATGTATAGGCTATATTTTCCTTTTTAATATGTATAGGCTATATTTTCCTTTTTAATATGTATAGGCTATATTTTCCTTTTTTATATGTATGGGCTATATTTGACTTTTTAATATGTTGGCTATATTTTCCTTTTTAATATGTCGGCTATATTTGACTTTTTAATATGTATAGGCTATATTTGACTTTTTAATATGTCGGCTATATTTGACTTTTTAATATGTATAGGCTATATTTTCCTTTTTTATATGTATAGGCTATATTTTCCTTTTTAATATGTTGGCTATATTTGACTTTTTAATATGTTGGCTATATTTTCCTTTTTAATATGTCGGCTATATTTGACTTTTTAATATGTTGGCTATATTTTCCTTTTTAATATGTATAGGCTATATTTTCCTTTTTTATATGTATAGGCTATATTTGACTTTTTAATATGTATAGGCTATATTTGACTTTTTAATATGTATAGGCTATATTTTCCTTTTTAATATGTCGGCTATATTTGACTTTTTAATATGTATAGGCTATATTGACTTTTTAATATGTCGGCTATATTTGACTTTTTAATATGTCGGCTATATTTGACTTTTTAATATGTCGGCTATATTTGACTTTTTAATATGTCGGCTATATTTGACTTTTTAATATGTCGGCTATATTTGACTTTTTAATATGTCGGCTATATTTGACTTTTTAATATGTCGGCTATATTTTCCTTTTTAATATGTCGGCTATATTTTCCTTTTTAATATGTCGGCTATATTTGACTTTTTAATATGTATAGGCTATATTTTCCTTTTTAATATGTCGGCTATATTTGACTTTTTAATATGTCGGCTATATTTGACGTTTTAATATGTCGGCTATATTTTCCTTTTAATATGTTGGCTATATTTTCCTTTTTAATATGTCGGCTATATTTGACTTTTTAATATGTATAGGCTATATTTTCCTTTTTAATATGTCGGCTATATTTGACTTTTTAATATGTATAGGCTATATTTTCCTTTTTAATATGTCGGCTATATTTGACTTTTTAATATGTCGGCTATATTTTTCCTTTTTAATATGTCGGCTATATTTTCCTTTTTAATATGTCGGCTATATTTGACTTTTTAATATGTCGGCTATATTTGACTTTTTAATATGTTGGCTATATTTTCCTTTTTAATATGTCGGCTATATTTTCCTTTTTAATATGTCGGCTATATTTTCCTTTTTAATATGTCGGCTATATTTTCCTTTTTAATATGTCGGCTATATTTGACTTTTGAATATGTATAGGCTATATTTTCCTTTTTAATATGTATAGGCTATATTTTCCTTTTTAATATGTTGGCTATATTTTCCTTTTTAATATGTCGGCTATATTTTCCTTTTTAATATGTTGGCTATATTTGACTTTTTAATATGTATAGGCTATATTTTCCTTTTTAATATGTTGGCTATATTTTCCTTTTTAATATGTCGGCTATATTTTCCTTTTTAATATGTTGGCTATAGTTTCCTTTTTAATATGTCGGCTATATTTGCCTTTTTAATATGTTGGCTATATTTGACTTTTTGATATGTTGGCTATATTTTCCTTTTTAATATGTCGGCTATATTTTCCTTTTTAATATG
>NC_136265.1:181153984-181159497 GCF_964187855.1 Myxine glutinosa
TGTACCATGCCAACCTCGCCACAGTTCAATGCCAGCCACGCGTGGATTTCCAACGCGATTGGTGGGAATTTGCTCTCTGAGCTGACCGAGGATACCATTTTGCTTCCTTTTGACTGTGTGTTTTCACTAGTGGAGCTCAAGCGACATCCTCTTCCAATCATCCCCATCCCACGGTCATTTTCCCACAATTCACTCTTTGCACGTTTCGATTCGTCCATCAGTTTACATCATTTGAAGTAACTTTCCTCACTCGTGGCCTTTCTCCGACATCTCCGTTTTTCTTGCCCCATTTTGTTTGTTGCACGTAGTCTGAATTTGATAGCGTATACGGAGCCGACGTTTGAAGCAGGAACAGAATACGTGCCGGGGTCTCGCCTCCTGGGCAGCGCGTCCCTTTTCGTGCGGCTATATGGCGCGGAGCCCCCTGCACGTCTTGCCGCCCATTCTTGCATTCTTGAGAACAATGTCTCTGATGCCAATATCTTTCTAGTTGAGGATGGGTATGCTTGCCTCATTTTCCCCGAAATGGATCGGTGTTGCAGATGCATAAACGCTAAATGAAAAAAAAAAAAAACATACATAAAGTTGGTGTTTATTCCACCAGGTCTTGATGTCAGTACATGCCAATATCTGTACAGTGGAGATGACTCCGACCTAATCACCTGACGGTCATGTCATTGGTATTGCTCTCTCCACCTTTTTTCAGCTGTACGTTGGAACCATGGGTTGGCTTTGTGGGTGAAAATGGTGGCGACTCTGCAGTGGTGTTGGTGTTGTGGTTGGGCGGTCTTGCTCACTTGTCGGATTCTTCACCTCTGGCGGTGTTGCTCAGCTGTAGAGTGTGGGTTTGTTCATATCCAGACATCTGTATGCCGGTGAGATTCTGTGTACGACCAAATGGGGAGGAAGGAGGCTTGGTTGGAGCGCCGGTGGACTGTCATTAGTTTTGATTTGTGCTTGTTGTGTCAGTAGTATAGTGGTGAATTTGTTGGGTTGTCTGCAAAGTCCATCACTTGGTGTTCCCATGAATTTGAGGCATTTACAAGTGACAGGTATGCTATCTCTCTCTCTCTCTCTCTCTCTCTCTCTCTCTCTCTCTCTCTCTCTCTCTCTCTCTCTCTCTCTCTCTCTCTCCCCCCCCCCAGAAATGTTCGCCCATTTTGTCCCCAGTTGACCCAACGGATACGAGTGCATTTGAGTCTACCCTTTCAGTTGGTCCCATAATCGTAGACATGACCACCCGGCCATCTCGAGCCACAACCGACGTCCCATTCCTTGTTCCTGATGCTCTCGCTATCGCCGAATCGGTCACGGTGCCATGGTCTCTGGAGACTCTTGCTTCCTCATCTGCTCCTGTGGTCAGGACTGCTCCGACTGCTTCCACTGCCATGGAAATGAACAGATTTGTCGGTAGTATTCCTTTGCAAAGTTCTCTTGATCTCTGTATCACAGCCCAACTGTTTCATTGCTCTAAATAATGATTAGAAGTTTCTTCTGCAGCATTTTATATTTGCAGGCACTTAGAATTGTGGAGATGTCCATTATCTGCCATGAACCCACATTGGCCAGTAGGGGTCTTTAAGGCCTCATGATGATCCATTTTTGGTTTTTGTGCAGGTGTCAGTATCCAGGCACGTGAACTGTCCAATGAAATTCTGAAAGAACTTCCAACTGTCTGTAAGTGTTGACATGCTCACAGGCTTGTATAGATGTCCACAGATGTCTAAGTCTGTCGTTCATGTGAATCGACGTGCTGATCCAGCGTATACTCCCATATATATATATATATATATATATATATATATATATACACATATACACAGGGGTGCTGGAAGGGGGGGGGGGGGGAGAGTTAGGATGATTCCAAGGGTCCTGCACTGACAGGGGCCCTAAAAATTATTAGAACATTAGGTAAAAATTCTCAATATTAAATTATTAACCAGGCTTTGCAGTCTTGCCATGCTGTCCATTGAAAGTCAGTTGGCTAGAAAGTTGGACTTCAAAGACTTAATCAGTGACTTTGCTAGCAACAAGGCTCGGCGCTGGGGTCTTGGTGTGTAAGGCTGAGCAAGGACCAGTGATAACTAAATGGCATGGATATTGGATCATTACACTTGGTATGTATACCTGTATGTATACTCTGCTGCTGATTTTATTATTTTGTTTGTTATACAACAAAACTATAGATATCATTCTATAGATGAATGTATCGTTCTATAGATGATAATGTTAATTTATTTTAATTGAAGAGGTTAATGTATGTTGTCATTCTTACCATTAAAATTACATTCAGACTGTAAAAGATGGCCTTTCGCACATTTTTTGTGTGGGTATCAGTCTTGCATCAAATAGTGAATTCCATACTTTATGCACAAATATAAGCAATGTTTCAACCTCCTGGCAAGAATGTGCGCGCGTGCTTCATAGGGGCCCATTGTGATATCTTTTCATGGGGCCCAAAATCCGTGTGTGTGTGTGTGTGTGTGTGTGTGTGTGTGTGTGTGTGTGTGTGTGTGTGTGTGTGTGTGTGTGTGTGTGTGTGTGTGTGTGTGTGTGTGTGTGTGTGTGTGTGTGTGTGTGTGTGAGATCTGATCTGAAACCGTTCCCTGGCTAGTTTTACACTATCTATTTAAAATATAGTTCTCACAAATACAAACTGGTGCCCCATGACATTTGGTAGGGTTGTGTAGATGGATTGTGATGTGGATACGTTGTAGGGTCAATTGGTCGAATGTTTTCTACATATCGGGTAAGTTTTGGAATTTTGCTCTGGATTGTAGGTATATGCTGCAAGTCTGATGTGCTCTTACATTGACCTTTGAACTTGATCATAGCAACTACAGCTTCACTGGTGACTTGTGGTGAGGAAGAAATCAGGGTGATGCTACCGCTGGAGCTCATGATGTCATGGGAGGTATCCACTGATTGGCTTAGACTGGAAGATGCCAGCTGTAGAGGCCGATGGGAGGGTGAGAGCCCTGATGAGGTCCTCGTTTGGTCCATCTCGGTTCACCGAGTCGACTGTGGTACGACCGCCCTGGTAGGTTTGTTTCCTTTTGATCATATTGTTCACTGCACTAACACCCGGAAACGAGTTTGCTTGCACCTTATTACGATGTACATTGTCTCAAAATGATTCTGCTATAGACTGGTAATCCCCCATCTCTTCCACCCTACCTCCACTCGACCTCGTGTATGCGTCCTCCCCCCCCACCCCACTTACATCCCCTGTGCGTGTGCCCTCACCCACCACACCTCGCCCATGTGCGTGTGCTCTGTCCCGCTCCACTTCCTATCCCGTGTGCGTGTTCCCTCACCCACCACACTTCTTCGCCCGTATGCGTGTGCTCTCCCCCGCTCTACTTCCTCACCCATGTGTGTGTGCTCTGTCCCGCTCCACTTCCTATCCCGTGTGCGTGCGCCCTACCGCTTCCTGTCCCGTGTGCGTGCCCCCTCCCGCTTCCTGTCCCGTGTGCGTGCCCCCTCCTGCTTTCTGTCCCGTGTGCGTGCACCCTCCCGCTTCCTCGTCCCATGGGCGTGCGCCCTCCCGCTTCCTCGTCCCATGGGCGTGCGCCCTCCCACTTCCTCGTCCCATGGGCGTGCACCTTCCCGCTTCCTCGTCCCGTGTGCGTGCACCTTCCCGCTTCCTCGTCCCGTGTGCGTGCGCCCTCCCGCTTCCTCGTCCCGTGTGCGCGCGCCCTCCCGCTTCCTTGCCTCTTTGCTGAATTCCCTGTATATGCTGCGATTGGTGTTTGGAAGAGTCTTTTAATGCTGACTATTCACTGCCCATTCAACCAAACGACAGATTATCTGTCATCTTGTTAAGCTTGGTCCTAACAAACCTGTCACATTCTCAAAGTTTCTGCTTTGTCTTGATAAAGCTACTACTTTCTCACAAAGTTTTCGCAGCTGCTTTGAGAATTAGACATGGCGACACAATAGAGTCCATTTCTGAAGATTGAAGATAGCTAGACATGGTGGCACATGTTAATGTCCACACCATAAAGGTTACATATTGTTGCAGATCCAGGGGGTCGGCGCTCCCCTTACCGAGGGGAGGGGGGGGGGTTAATCCCCTTGTCTTTTAAGCTGGCCATCCCCCGATCCTGGGAATTATAACACTCCTTTCTGGTCGAAATTGGCCAGGGTGATTGGTCAATGGAGTCCCAAATACCTGAGTGCCAATCTGGCCGCAAAGCAGGGAGATAACCCCTGCTCGGACCGCGGACAAGATGGAAATTGCTGAGCGGTTTAGCAATCCGAAGCCCGAGCCATTAACAAAAGACTAACCAGATCCTGAGCGGTTCCGAAATCGTGCCACAGGTACTCAATGGAGAGAAAGGACGAAGACGATCGAATGAGAGGAAATTGGAGTAAAGGGAAGAACAAAAGATTTATTAATTATGTACAATAACCCAAGAAAGAGGAAACGAAAGGGGAAGAGTGTACAAGAAGAAGAGCAAAAGGACACGGGGCAAGCTTATCTATACAGTCTTACTTAACCCCAGGACAAAACAGACAGACTTACACAGGAGGGTAGTGGTCGGAGGAGAAGGGTCCAGGCAGATGGTAGGCGTCGAGGTCCAGCTTCAGGTTCACTCGAGTCCGGCTCCGGGTGTTGACTCGTACCGCGGCAAAGAACGGCCGGCAGCTTCGCGTGGCATTGGCGCTCGACCGGACCTTTTAAATATAGCGGGGGACTGGGATGCTGCGTACGTAATATGTGTGCCTGCTGTCTCTCTCTCTCTCCCTCTCCCTCTCTCTCTCTCCCTCTCTCTCTCTCTCTCTCCCTCCCTCTCCCTCCCTCTCCCTCCCTCTCCCTCCCTCTCCCTCCCTCTCCCTCTCCCTCTCTCTCTCTCCCTCCCTCTCCCTCCCTCTCCCTCCCTCTCCCTCTCCCTCTCTCTCTCTCCCTCTCTCTCCCTCTCTCTCCCTCTCCCTCTCTCTCCCTCTCTCTCCCTCTCTCTCCCCCTCTCTCCCTCTCCCTCCCTCCCCCTCTCTCTCTCCCTCCTCTCCCTCCCTCTCCCTCTCTCTCCCTCTCTCTCCCTCTCTCTCCCTCTCTCTCCCTCCCTCTCTCTCCCTCTCTCTCCCTCCCTCTCTCTCCCTCTCCCTCTCCCTCTCTCTCCCTCCCTCTCCCTCTCTCTCTCTCCCTCTCTCTCCCTCTCTCTCCCCTCTCTCCCTCTCCCTCCCTCCCCCTCTCTCCTCCCTCTCCCTCCCTCTCCCTCCCTCTCTCTCCCTCTCTCTCCCTCTCTCCCCCTCCATCTCCCTCTCTCTCTCTCCCTCTCCCTCTCTCTCCCTCTCTCTCCCTCTCTCTCCCTCCCTCTCCCTCTCTCTCCCTCTCTCTCCCTCTCCCTCTCTCTCTCTCCCTCTCCTCTCCCCCTCTCTCTCCCTCTCCCCCTCTCTCTCTCTCTCTCCCTCTCTCTCCCTCTCTCTCTCCCTCTCCCTCTCCCTCTCTATCCCTCTCTCTCTCCCCCTCTCTCTCTCCCTCTCTCTATCCCTCTCTCCCTCTCTCTCTC
>NC_136265.1:181167197-181302197 GCF_964187855.1 Myxine glutinosa
GTATTCCACAATACTCACTCCACACCATCCATTCCAGACCATTTATTCCAGACCATTTATTCCATCCAACCATTCTCACTTGCCACCATGCAAGTCAATTACTCAATGCACAATCACACCTTTCACAATACTCTGCTCAACACACTTTCACTTCTCCAAACCATTGGCTCTCAATTCCTCATTTCATCACTCACTACAAACACACCATCATCTAATCTACCTGGTTTTCCCTCTAACTTAGTGCTTCCCTGTCATCCCTTATACAGGGTCCGTCAGGGAGGTGTGACGATTTTCAGAAAACTCGTACACAGTTATTTTTAGTCGAATTTCAATTTTTTTTTTTTTAAAGACTACATATATAATGCCATGTAATACACTGTAACAAAGACATTTAAAAAATGTAATTCATGTTTGAAAAATGACCATCTAAATGGCGGCCGTTCTTGTCCAAGCATTCTTGCAGACGCGTGGAAAAGTTCCAGCATTTCTCAGCACAGCAGCATCCCTCAGCAGTTCCAGCATTCTTTCTGGGAACGTAAACCGCCGTACGAAATCATTCTGCTGCAGTTCTTGAACCACCATGATTTTGTACGCGTGATAATGAAGGTCCAAGTGCAAAATTCGACGAACTGATCTGTCTGACATCCGTAGAGCGCGAGCGTGCCGTACCGCTGACCGACGAGGGCTGGCCTCCACAGCTTGTCGAACCCTTTCGATGTTTTCCGGGGTCGTAACAGTTCGATCACCTCCCCGAGCTGCTCCCGGCCTCACAGATCCAGTTGTCCTGAAGTTTTTTACCCACTTCAATATTGTGTTTCGAGACGAAACGGCGCCACGTCGACCAACATTGAAGTGAGTACGAAATCTGTGCTGTGTAAGCACCACCGAACTACCCGTTTGAATAAACGTCTCGACAACAGACGCGATGTTCAATCGTCCACAGCTCCATGGCTACTGAAATGGCGCCTAACAACGAGTAACCGACAGCCATCACGCATGCGCTAGACCCCCCACTTCCATTGTTATACCCATTCAAACATGAATTACATTTTTAAAATGTCTTTGTTACAGTGTATTAAATGGCATAATATATGTAGTCTTTAAAAATAATAAAAATTGAAATTCGACTAAAAATAACTGTACGAGTTTTCTGAAAATCGTCGCACCTCCCAGCCGGACCCTGTACTATGCACATCCCACGTCATTGTAATCCATCTACTCTACCCTACGTCTCCACTACAGGTACAATGTCACTACTTAAATCTACAGTCCCCTATGGTCATTTTCTAAATCCCTATACATTATCCGAGCCCTCCCTGGCTAGGTTTTCACTGCCATACCCCATAAATCTATAGCTCCTCTACCCAAATGATGAGGTGAATGGTAAAACTACCATCCATCACTACTACCATCAGTCCACTACACTACGAGCCTCGGTGCGGGAAATACATTTCCAGAGCTCGACTTCGAAAAGCCGGCTATCTGTGCGGATGGTTGGTCTACTGTTGGTTGGGTCCGTCCGGCATCGATTCTGGGGAGGAGGCATACTCGGTTAGAGATTCCAAGGTCCATCTCGGCGCGGAGCCTTTCGGTCTCCGGCCCGATGACCCAACCTCACCTGGTCGGAACACCGCCCCGCCAGGGGGCGCAGGTCCGACCTGGGCTTTCTCCCCCGAAACCATGCCGCTCACCGCTACGACATGGCCCCGACCATACAGGGCGGGCCCCGGCCCGAATCGTGCACGGCGCCCCATGCAGGAGCGACGCGGCCACGATCCCGGCCGGCTCCCGCAGCACACAAAGAACACCGCGCACCGAGAGCTCGCGTTGGTTAAACGTCAGCCTAACCGCTGCCCCGGTCAACGTCGATGCTCGATTCTCACACCACGCATTCCCTTTCTTATTCACAAAACCCAGCGTTCCAACGCCTCTCGTGCATCTCATCCATTCCCTGCACTCTATCACCGCACTCTCTCTCCGTGCACACTTCTCTCGCACACTGTTTCACACCACTCTCACGCACCTTCTTGCGCACTCATCCTACTCGCACACTCCATTGCACACCACTCCTCTGTTACATACTCGGTAACACATCACGGGTGTGCATTCCAGCATCCACTCACGCGCTCCGGTGTGCTCCCACGCACACGCTCCACAACCATTCCAGGTGTGCATTCTCGCACCCACTCCTCATCCATCTCTCTATCGCTCATCGTTCCACTTCCACACTCACACTCCGATGTGCATTCACTCTCGCACTCGGTATCAGTATCACACTCTCGCTCTGGCGCACTCTTCTTCCTCACACAGCGCACCACGGACCTCCCACAAACGCCCGCGGTACGCTGGGATCCCAAGCGCGCGAAAAGAATTTTCGCGCCAAACACTCTCCTGCAAAATCTTTTTGCACCATATGCAACCCGGCTCACCTTTGGGATCCTCCTCTCCACACGCACCTGCAAACTTTCATTGGGGTTAAGCACGGCATCACAATGCGAATACAGACTTTGCATGCATTCCATTTCTTCCTCCCGCGAGTTAAGTCCGATGTCTCTTCCGCCCCAATTTCCATTATAATGATTTTAATTGCTTTATTTTCGACGACCGCTGGCGCTAATAAAAGCAAATTTTCTACTTCGGCGGTCGCCGGCTTCCCCATACCCCGGGTCGCCATTTCTACCCCGGTCCACCCGGCCGAGCCTTGCTCCACTTCGCTTTTCCCATGCTCCTCAAGCCGCGCTACCTCGTTGTGCACAAATGCGACCTCGCTCAACCTGCGGTCAACCTCCCTCTCAACTTCCCTCGTCTCATACCGAGCTTGCCCCTCGCTAGCCCCTCGTTTACTTCCCGGGCTTGGCCATTTATGTCCTCCAATTGGTCCCCTACTTTGTCTTCTAATCCTCCCAATTTGCTTTCTATGTCATTTCCCAATTCACTAATTTGACCTCCCATATCATTTCTTAATTCACCAATTTGACCTCCCAATTGCTCACTATTGGCCCTCATTTCTCCCATCTCCCTACTTAATCCCCAAATTTGGCCGCCCAATTCATTCCTCTCCCGCATGGCTGTCCCCCTCCAGTTTGATGGACGCCTGTATTTGCGTCATAAATTGTGCCATGAGGGCTTGCATGTCACCCACCCCCATTCGCGCAGCGGGCGCGGCCCTCGTCGCCACGTGTGAGGCGCCGCCATTTTGTGCGCCTGCAACCCCCACTACCGCACCTCCTTCATTACCTTCCTCCTCCATCTCTCCCAATTGTTCCCTGGGGTCCTGTGTTGATGCCAACTCCTCTTCTACCCCCTCATTTCCCCCCACCGGCATCCGATCGCCTTGGGTATCCATGGCACGACACAAATTTAGATGTTACAATAAAATTTCGGCCGCTCGTAATTTTGACCAAATTTTTTAAGATGGTATAAAAATTTGGTTCGGGTCCTATCCCACTCCCCGACACCAATTGTTGCGGATTCGGGGGGTCGGCGCTCCCCTTGCCAAGGGGGGGGGGGGGGTTCATCCCCTTGTCTTTTAAGCTGACCGTCCCCCGATCCTGGAAATTATAACGCTCCTTTCTGGTCGAGATTGGCCAGGGTGATTGGTCAATGGAGTCCCAAATACCTGAGTGCCAATCCGACCGCAAAGCAGGGAGATAACTCCCACTCGGACTGCGGACAAGATGGAAATTGCTGAGCGGTTTAGCAATCCGTAGCCCGAGCCATTAACAAAAGACTAACCCGATCCTGAGCGGTTCCGAAATCGTGCCACAGGTACTCGATGGAGAGAAAGGACGAAGACAATCAAATGAGGAAATAGGAGTAAAGGGAAGAACAAATAAGATTTATTAATTATGTACAATAACCCAAGAAAGAGGAAACGTAAGGGGAAGAATGTACAAGAAGAAGAGCAAAAGGACACGGGGCAAGCAAGCTTACAAGCATACAGTCTTACTTGACCCCAGGCCAAAACAGACAGACTTACACAGGAGGGTAGTGGTAGAAGGAGAAGGGTCTAGGCAGATGGTAGGTGTCGAGGTCCGGCTCCAGGTCCACTCGAGTCTGGCTCCGTGTGTTGACTCGTACCGTGGCAAAGAACGGCCGGCAGCTTCGCGTGGCGTTGGCACACGACCGGACCTTTTAGATATAGCGGGGGGACTGGGATACTGCGTATGTAATATGTGCGCCTGCTGTCTCTCTCTCTCTCTCTCTCTCTCTCTCTCTCTCTCTCTCTCTCTCTGTCTCTCTCTGTCTCTGTCTCTCTGTCTCTGTCTCTGTCTCTGTCTCTGTCTCTCTGTCTCTCTTTCACACACACACACACACACCATGTTCATACGCGCCTTTCAAACGAGATCATTAATCACCAGGTGCGCTCCGCGCATTCCGTACCAGTCAAGCTCTCCCCGCGCAGTCCTCTCGGCAGTCTTTTCACAATGGCCTCCCCTCGCGCAGTCCTTTAGAGGGCTTTTCGTGCGTGCTTATATGGGCAAGCCCAGCGAACCCTCTGGAAGCTCCAGCCACGCCCTTACCAGGCCAGCCCTGATCGGTTCGCAAGGGCTCACCGGCCCCACCCTCGATGGCTCGTGGACGAGGCCACGCCTCTTCTCGTGGCTCTGCCCCATCTTTCCTCGAGCCGACCGCGTGTTCAATGGCGTTTGGAGCGAGGCAGCGAATGCTGCTGGCAAGCGACGGCGCGTAATAGAATTGGGAGGGACAAGCCCTGACTGTCGGGGCACGTACTGGCGTAGCTTGGAGAGAGAGTGGCTGGCAAAGAGGCGAATGGGGCCTATCTTATTTAATTAATGCAACGCAGATTCAACTATTGGGAACAGAGCCTTAACTAAACAGACTAGGGAAATAACTGAAAGTTCCTATGGTGTCCTACGTGTTGCTTGTGGACTAACTAGGGGTGCGACCTTATTAAATGAAGAGAATTATTTACAAGAATTATTTACAAGTATTTACAAGTGAGGGGTTCTAAAACCGCAACAATATACAGACTTGGCATTTAATATGGAATATTTTTTTTGTGGGGGTGAACTTACTTTTCAAGATGACTTAGAACCAAAAGTTCATTGGAATTATGTTGAAATTATTCTAGATTTTGTTGATGTGACCTTTAAAAGACACAAAAACCACATTTGACATTTCGAAGCAAATAAATTGATCCTTGAAAGTGATGTAAACTGATATCGAACTCAATTCACAGACAGTACTGTGTTAAACCTCTGTGCGTTTTCCAGAAGTATCTCTTTAATTTGCACATTAGCCAAAAAATTTTTTCACAAAAACAAAAGTTAAATTACGAATGGGATTACGGACAGTAAAATTACAGTTCAGTTCTTCGTGTAATCCCCACGAGCATTCGGGAGAGCACGTACACGTTGAGGCATGCTGTTCATGAGATTTGCCAAGGTTTGGACAGGAATCGCTTGCCATGCAGTTACAATAGCCTGCTGCAGTTCATGCACAGAGGCAGGCTGCTGGTCCAAGTTGTCGAATTGACGTGTTAATTCTGCCCACAAGTTCTCTATCGGATTCATATCCGGGGACATTGCAGGCCACTCCATATGCGCTCGACACCACGGTCAGCAAGAAAGTGTTGGATCATGCGAGCACGATGAGGCCGTGCATTGTCATCTTGGAAGACAAAGTTTCCTCGAAAGGCTGCACGAACAAATGGAAGCAATGTTTCTTCCAGAATGGCCCTGTACTTGAACTGGTTCAGGTTTCCATTTAGAACAACCAGGTCAGTTTTGCCCCCTGCATGAAAAGCAGCCCAAACGGTCACCCCGCCACCTCCAGCTTGGACTCTTGGCACTATACAATCTTCGTTGTAGGCTTCATGCACTTGTCTGCGCACTCAGACGCGACCATATTGACGATAGACAAGAAATCTAGACTTGTCACTGAAGATCATGTGATTCCAGTGTCCTGGCTGCCATTGACGGTGCTCTCTGGCCCACTGCAATCGGCGCTGGCGGTGTTGTCTGGTCAGACGTGGCTTTCTCAGGGGACGCCTGGCACGATAGCCTGCTTGAACCAGTCGTTGGTTGACTAGCCTTCTGAATTCAGGCACATTTGTCAGTTGCTGCCACTCAGCCCTATGCCGATTAGCTGACTTGGTACGGCCATTGTGGACTAACCGGTGCAGCTGGCGATCATCCCTCCTTGTGGTTCTGCGGGGACGTCCTGACCTCGGTATTGGAGTAGGGACACCCCTCTGAGCATTTCGTTTCAGGATCTTTGACACCTGACCTTGAGTGATGCCATACTGCCGAGCAATAGCACGCTGTTTCATGCCGGAATTTCGTAAAGCCACCAATAAATGACAAACAGCATTGTCGAGTTGACGGACCATCTCCAGGGGAAGCGGCAATAACTTTTGTGGATGTGCAGCAGTTGTTTTCCACTAATACAGAACGCAACAACCCTTATATACCCGATTGTGAAGCCAATCGTCAAATGTACGGTCTGTCCGTACATTTTGTCACGCCACCTGTGATATAATCCTGTTATTGACTTCTTGCTGCGACAGACAATCAGTGACATGGTTCTTTTAACAAAGAAATCACCAAAGCGTAAAAAACTCACCAGATTGATATACCGAGTTCAGAAAGTAAACCCGTCAAGAAAAAAAGAAATTCCATATTAAACTAGACGACCCATGACCCGTTGGGTCAGTCAGTTTGAATAGATATGAGAATAGAACTAAAGCGAATGCTGGACATCAGGGAGATTATTTGGGCCAGCAAGCCATAAGGCTCACCTCTCCAGCGTTCTAAATCACTTACCTGTGACACGTGATTTCGGCCCTTATCTCCGATCACGTTTTTTTTTTTTTTTTTTTTTTTTTTTTGTTAGAAAAAACACGCGACCTGTGGACTACCACGATTTTGTTGTCAGAGGACACTTCTGATGACGATGTTCTTTGTCGACGATCCTCCATTTACAAAAACTCGCACGTTCTCTTTCCTCTTCCCTCGACTGTGCGCCACATACAGCTGACCATGCTGGAAGACCGGTTTCTCCAGGTAGACCAGCACATTCTCCATAGTTTGCCCTTGCGCCTTATGGATCGTCATTGCGAAGCAGGATTGTATGGGGAACTGGCAGCGCTGCAAAGGGATATCCTCAGCTTCCGACAGATTGTCGGATCCGAGGGAGCATTACAGTTTCGCCTTCAAACGTTGAACTTATGATCCTCGCAACTATAATATTTCGAAGCATGTCCTCAACAATCGTGCGCGTCCCGTTGCAAAGTTTCGGAGGGTCCAAGTTCCGCATCAAAATGATAGGGGATCCTTTTTTGAGCTCGAGGTTGTGCGGCGGCAATCCCGAGACTTCAACGGAATATAGGAATTCCGTTGGGAAGTGCGTCGCATCAGTACCCTCAGTCACACTGTTGAATGCAGCATACTCCTTCCTAGCACCAGGGAACCTTGTGATGCATCTTGAATTGATGTTTCGCATCATATCGTTGAGGGGCACTAATATAGACCTTGCTGAAAAAACCTCCATCGGATTGGCGAATGATGGATATATGGTATCGATGCACTCATCGAGCCCACTCGCTGTCAGCAGTATATCCTCTGGCAAATCTATCATCCGCATTTTTCTCGATTCTATCCTCGCCGATGTCAAGCAAAAATCTTGAAAACTGCCCACTTCCGTCGGTCAGTCACATATTAGTCTCAAGTGAAACATTCCAAAGCTCTGCCATAAGTAGGACTTCTTTATGCACGCATTCTCAACGTCAGCATCACACCCTCTTTTCACCACGGGCAGAAGTTGACGGAAATCACCACAGCATATCGTCAAGATCCCTCCAAAAGGCTCGTCTTTGTCACATACATCACGCAACGTGCGATCCACAGCCTCGAAACTCTCTCCTGATCATAGGACGCTCATCCCACACGATGAGTTTTGTACTTCGAAAGAGGTCTGCGATAGTGGAATTTTTATCGATGTTGCATACGCCATCTTCCCTCGGTGTCAGAGGGATTTGGAACCTTGAGTGCGCTGTTCTTCCACCAGGCATGAGGGTAGCAGCTATGCCAGATGAGGCCACCGCAAGGGCAACTTCTCCACTCGCTCTCACTTTAGAGAGAATCAGGTTAATAAGAAACGTCTTCCCTGTGCCTCCAGGCGCGTCAATGAAAATCATTGATGACTGATTCGTGCGGATGTTGCTATTCGCGTCCATAGATGAGGTGTGATTTGTTGTCCGCGTCCGTAGCGCCGTCGGAGGGTTGATACGACATTCTTCCTGCAAATAGTATTGTGTTTGTGCTATCGTTTTGCCGATCATCAAATGACAAATAAATTACATTGTGAAAATTAAAGATTTCAAATAAACCTATTTAAAGTGTATGCGCATATAAATAATAAAAAAAATCGAAGAAATATCTCTCGGTAATTTCCTGAAACATATTTTACTTCCGGGTAATAATGTTGAATGAAATAACGAAGATATATACTGTATGCCTGTTATTTTAGGCGGTGTATTTTCGTATATCAACGTGGCGCGATTTTTAAAATATATCTCTGCAATTTCCCGTGTGTGCGTGAATGTTCTCAATTATTTCTTTTACCGAGTCTAAAACCATCGATAAAAATGAAATCAGATGGCGACTTAGATTGAAGATAAAGGCGTGAGACAGACTCGATGGCCTTGAAGATACAAGCCTTTAAGAATTCATTTCGTTCTATAAACGGAAACTTTCATCGGATTTTCTTCCCGTTTTTTTTCAACCGAGTCTAAAACTGTTAGCGACTGAGAAAAATGAAATGATATATCGAATTTGATTTGAAATAAAACTGAGAGAGAGAGCAAGACACCACGGGCCTACAAAACAGGCCTCAAAGCTATGCGAGTTAATAAAATGGTGGATATTACTACTCTCTCAAAGGGGTAAGCCACGCCTCCAGACCGATCGAATGTTACACACAAACACGCAAGATTTCAATTTTATAATTATATAGATAGATAGATAGATGCCAAGTCTGTATTTAGATGAATCAGATTCCGGGCTGCATTTTATTATAATTATGTTCGTTTATGTGTACATATTTATGTTTGATGATATGCATTGTATTTGTGTGAAGTACAATGGCACCCACGTGATACTGTCCAACGCGTTGTCTGTGGCCAAGTCCACGTCTGTCATCGAGCGTGTCTACATGAGCATCGCGTTCACTTGCGTCTACCCTTTGGAGAGCATCGTAGGTCTTGCCTACCCACTTCAGCCGACGATGGCGTGAGTTTTTATGGTGTTGGGATACTTCCTGCAATCCCATGGGTACATATGCAGTTTGGTAACCATGATACTTTAAGGTGGTGGTGAGGGGTTGGAGGGAGTGGGGGCAGTAACCTCCTCTTGCTGTTTTGGTTTTTAGGGACCAGATACCTGGCTGGAGACGAGCGGTGCTGTAAGTATAATATATAAACCTTTGTCGCGGAGACCTCCGCTTGTGTAATGTATATATGTATGTATGTATATTTATTTTATTATTATAAAATAATAATTATGTGTTTTGTTTTTTTTCCTTTTTAAATTTTAATATATATATATATATTGCATTGAAAAAGTTTCAAAACCTCACTCCAAGATACTAGGCTTTATTGAAATCGATCTTTGGCATCCTACATACCAGGCAATATCATCAGTCCTACAAATCTAATGTATTATAAAGCAAAGTCAAGCATTTTAAACATTAGTTATCAATCTCAGTCACTTCTTACCAATAAGATCCAGCGCTCATCTCAGCATGACTCATTCAGCAGACAAGATACTGACCCCCTCTCAGACCGAACGCTTGACCCTAAATAGGCATCAAATATGCCCCACGCCTACCAAGGCTTCTTCTTCATTTTCAACACATATATATATATATATATATATATATATATATATATATATATATATATATATATATATATATATATATATATATATATATATATATATATATATATTTCTTTTACAGATTATGTCGTCTGAATCATCGTTTGCCCGTCCATGTATGTACAATGCATTCAGAAAGTATTCAGACCCTTTCACATTTTGTTATGTTGCAGCCTTATGCTGAAATTGTTTAAATTCATTTTTTCCCTCATCAATCTATGCTCAATACCCCATAATGACAAAGAGAAAACAGGATTTTAGAAAGTTTTGCAAATTTATTAATAAGAAAAAAACTGAAATATCACATTTACATAAGTATTCATACCCTTTGCTGTGACACTTTAAATTTAGCTCAGGTGCCTTCCATTTCTCTTGATCATCTTTGAGATGTTTCTTCACCTTGATTGGAGTCCACCTGTGGTAAATTCAATTGATTGGACATGATTTGGAAAGGCACACACCTGTCTATACAAGGTGTCACAGCTGACAATGCATATCAGAGCAAAAACCAAGCCATGAGGTCGAAGGAACTGCCTGCAGAGCTCAGAGACAGGATTGTGTCGAGGAACAGACCTGGGGAAGCCCACAAGAAAAATTTCTGCTGCATTGAAGGTTCCCAAAAGCACAGTGGCCTCCATAATTCCTAAATGGAAGAAGTTTGGAACAACCAGGACTCTTCCTAGAGCTGGCCGCCCAGCCAAACTGAGCAATCGGGGGAGAAGGGCCTTGGTAAGAGAGGTGACCAAGAACCCGATGGTCACTCTGGCTGAGCTCCAGAGATCCTGTGCGGAGATGGGAGAAACTTCCAGAAGGACAACCACCACTGCAACACTCCACCGATCTGGGCTTTATGGCAGAGTGGCCAGACAGAAGCCAAACAGTTCAATCTTGGTTTAATCAGACCACAGAATCTTGTTTCTCAGTCAGAGTCCTTTAGGTGCTTTTTTGCAAACTCCAAGCGGGTTTTCATGTATCTTTCACTGATAGGCTTCCGTCTGGCCACTCTGCTAAACCTCGTTTTTCCTCAGCAACCATATGTCCGATTGACGAAACTTTCAGGGTAGGACTGACAGCCATGCAGAATGTTTAAAAAAAATAATTGTGACGTCATCGGTCACGCATGGCAGCCATCTTGGATTGAAAGCAAATATGTAACATTTTATTTCTCGGAAACTGCTGAATGGGAAAATTTGAAACTTGGCACATTGTCAAGTACTTCCAATGGAGAACAAAAGCATGATAATGATATCACAAGTGAAGTGGTATACCAGCCAAAAATGTATTTTTTATAAAATCCTTTCTCTGATCGCTTCACCAATCGATGTGAAACCTGTCATGGCTGGTGAAAATGTGATACTTGAAAACAGCTGAAGGGATTTAAATCAAATATATATGTATATATATATATATTTTTTAGGACAGTGAACGAGGGCATCTACCCGCTGTGGGACTATGCGGAGGCATATTGGCGACAGTCTCATTACTCTAGTTTTTATTTATTTTTAATAATTTAACTTGCCCTCGATAATCCCTCCGACACGTCTCGAGATTGTTTGAACGAGTTTTTAAAAATTTACTTTTAACATTGTTAACGAATGGGTGGGGATTGAAGACTTGGAGTGGTGAGGGGATTGAAAGCGTTGGGGGTAGACGGGATTTTTTTGCAGTATTTGTAATGATGCAATATTTTCAATTAAGCTATTAAATTAAATTTGTTCAAATGGTTGTAACATGGACACCTTTTTAATGTTTTCTCTGAGCGCAGCACTCTCTATGCCGGGACCTATCATGGCACATTCCGGGTGCTCATGGAGCTCTACAACAACTCGGATTTCTCTCCGGATGATATGTACAAGGGTCCGCCTGAGATGGAGGCCGGACAACTCCTGTACGTGCGTGTATCGCTGGTCGGTGCTCCGAACGATGGATTCGGGCGTCTCGCGGTGCCCACCTGCTGGGCCACACACACAGAATATCCAGAACCGCAGCTTCACGTCTTCTTCCAGGATGGGTACCTTGGTGTGCTTGCACTTCACGTTTCATTGATTGTCCATGTTATTACTTTTCGGGAGAACAAACGTCAATTTCTACCTGGTGTACCGATTATTTTTCACTGCAGGTGCATTTTGGACTCGACTTTGCATTTCTTGATGCACAATGGAGCTTCATCTGAGGTGAGGTTTGCAGTGGAGATGTTTCGCTTCCTCGACCCCGAACTCTCCGACGTTTACCTGCACTGCCACGTGCAGGTTTGCCTGCCACATCTGAACGATGCCGACTGTGAGCTGGTACGTGTCTGGTAGCTTGAGCAATAGGCCTGCAGATTCACGACGATGGGCTAACTTGAGTTTGAATTTCTACAGCAGGCCGGCGGTTCGTTTGGGAGGATGTTTTGGATCCCATGAAGCATGTGTCGCATGTGGCTGTAGGATTTGGTTGGTAAACTGTGTTCATGATGGTTCCATCATTTATGGTACGGTGGTACCTTGTAGTGGAAGGTACGTTTTGAGTGAGGGGTCACTTCACACCCTGTGGAGTAGCAAGGAGGCCAAATACCATGATTTGTGAGGACACTGGACTAGTGCACCAGAGATTGTGGGTTCAAATCCGGATGGAGACAACACCTTTAGGAAGACCTAGCAGCCCTAGCTCTTTCACGACCTTTAGGGTGGAATTATCTGCCTCCGCTCTGGTAGGATTTGCATGTAATGGTAGGACATTTGATCTGGTTATTCTTTTCCAGTTGGTTGTTCTGAATTACTATGACCTATGGGTCATACCCTTCACCTGTACCTACAACTTTAAGCCATATCCTCTTAAGGTGTACAGTACAGTATGTAAACAATATCGTTTTGGAGGTTGCTTATTTTTATTCTTCAGGTTGTTGCTCTTGCTCGCCAATCGCCCCCACGTTTAGTTGTGATGTGATTTAATGAACTGAGTCCTACTTTTATTTATTTATATTTTAACAGGAATGTGCATCAAGAAGGAAAAGGAAAAGGAAAAGTAGAGCCAGCGATGGAGCTTTTGCTGGCACTATCTCCTTGGGTCCCATCCATCGGCTTTTAGATCGAATGGAAGTTGGGCAACAGCAAAGTACGTGCTCCGTATTCAGCCATGTGGTATGGTGCCCAAGGGGGCATCGCTTGTGATCCCATACGTGGGTGGTAGCAGCGGCTTCCCCGGCCGTAGGTTGTAAACTTGGGTATAAACGGCGGACTTATCTACCGCATCGTGGTCCAAACTCCAATCGTGATTTTAGAGATGTTTTGGGGCCCAATTACTGTCCACTAGTCGAGCACACTATTTCAATGTGACAAATTACTCCCCAAATCGTCTGTGCTCATGCTTCATCACAGGTCCTCAGGTCAAACTGCCATTATCTAGGCAAACATCTTCTACATGCCACCTTGTCTCGCTTGAGGCACAGGTACCGGCATCTAAATGGAATAAATACCGTGTCTTGTTTTGGGGTCCGTGTGTGCAAGAACCTTTCACCTTGAGAGTTCATGGTGAATCGCAATTTGTACGAAAGTGAAATTTGAATGGTTCGAACCCACAACACGTTTTGATCGAGTGAAGTGTGTGGGGTCAGATGATGTACACGGTTTGTAACTTGACTAGTTCCCAAAATATGCTGATTGGGGAACGTGTGACTTTTGACCAGCGAAGGAGCCTGGTCAACTCTTTGAAAGGGATCTGTTGCTTTGCGGAGCAGTGAGTACCGATGAATCTGGTGGTAGGAACCATGTTCTGCTAGGGGTGGTTCTTTTGACATGAATCTCTCTCGTTAATGTCTTCAAAATAAGCCGTTAAACTAGGAATATAGCTTTCCTTCTTGAGCTTTTCTTTGCACAAGATACTTTAACAAGAAACAAGATACTTTAATGATGCGTTACCCGAGCAAGTTAACCACCGATGTGGTATGATGGGGTGATTGGTAATGAGATAACCTTGAAATTGTCTTGTTTGAGCAATCTCGAGCCGTGTCGCATCCAAGTAAAAAGTGCTGTTACTGTATCGTAGACCATGCCACCTTTGGGGTGTTTTGTGCTGTTCCATTTACAGGGCCTTCAGGAAGTATTCACACCCCTTGACTTGTTTCACATTTTTGTGTTACAGCCTGAATTTAACATGGATTAAATTGAGATTTTTTATTTTTCACTGATGTACACTTTATACCCCATAATGTCAGTGGAATATATATATATACTACTGTGTTCAAAAAGTATCCGACCTTTATTTTTCGTGCGTAAAAAAAAAGAAGCTAGGGAGGCGTTGATTGGTGCACGTATGTAGGCGATCCTAATGCGCACGCGTGAATTTTTTCCCACCTGCAGAAGCTGTCATTCGACGGCAGACCGCCGATGAGTGAGGAAATGTAAGTGAGCGCCGTCGGATTTTCGTTTTTGACAAAATGACGGAAAAACTTGAACAACGCTACTGCATCAAATTTTGTGTAAAGCTTGGCGATTCCCAAGTGGAAACGATCCGCAAGATTCAACACCGTTCATTCCATTATGAAGGAGGATTTGAGCTTCAGGAGAATCTCAGCGAAGTTCGTACCAAAGCTGCTAACGATTGAGCAGAAGCAACTCCGTTTGGAGATCGCACAGGACATGCTGGAGACTGTGAACAGCGATCCCAGCTTCCTCAACACAGTGATCACTGGCGATGAGTCCTGGGTTTATGGGTACGACCCAGAAACCAAGTTGCAGTCATCACAATGGAAGCATCCAACATCGCCAAGCTTACTATTACAAGCAACATACAGCTATTTGATTTTCATTTCAACAATATTGATAGATAAAGGTGATATAATATAACAAATATCATGAAACATTTACATTTTGTAGTCCATTGTATAATTTAAATAAACATAAATGCAAATTTCGCATGTGGAAAAAGTAAGTACACCCTTGGCTCTAATAGGTGGTATTGCCCCCTTTGGCAGAAACAACCTCAAGTAGGAGTTTCTTATGACTGTCTACCAGTCTCTGACATCGACTGGGAGAAATTTTTGCCCACTCCTCCATGCAGAATTATTTTAGCTGTGCGATGCTTGAGGGGCTTCTTGCATGCACAGCTCGTTTCAAATCCCCCCACAACATCTCGATGGGATTTAGATACGGGCTTTGACTTGGCCATTCCAGAACCCTCTATTTCTTTCTTTTCAGCCATTCCTTGGTGGATTTACTGGTATGTTTAGGGTCATTGTCATGTTTCAAGGTCCACCTTCGGTTGAGCTTCAACTTTCCGACAGATGGCCTCACATTATCCTCAAGCACCCTCTGGTACAATGAAGAATTCATCGTGGATTCTATGATGGTGAGCTGCCCAGGCCCTGATGCAGCAAAGCTGCCCTAAACCATAACATTTCCACCACCATGCTTTACAGTTGGTATCAGGTTCTTGTGGTCAAATGCTGTCTTTGGTTTTCGCCAAACATGTCTTCTGGTACTGTGGCCAAATAGCTCTACCTTTGACTCCTGTCCAGAGCACATTGTTCCAGAAGTGCTGGTCTTTGCCGAGGTGTTCATTGGCAAACTTTAGTCTTGCCCTGATGTTCTTTCTGGACAGCAAAGGCTTCCTCCTGGCACACCTCCCATGTAGATCAAATTTGTGCAGCCTCTTACTCATGGTAGACTCGTGCACTTTGACATCAACAGTGGCAAGAGCTAACTGTAGGTCCCGTGATGACGTTCTGGGGTTCTTAGATACTTCTTTCAGCATCTTGCGGTCTGCTCTCGGGCTGAACTTGCTGGGGCGGCCTGGCCTGAACAAGTTGGCAGTTGGTTGGAATCTTCTCCACTTGGAGATGATCTTCCGGATAGTCGAATGATTGATTTCAAATTGTTTGGAGATCTTTTTGAATCCCTTCCCAGACTCGTAGGCATCCATAACCTTCTTTCTGAAGACCTCAGAGAGCTCTTTTGATCTAGGCATGGTGACGCCGCACACTTCAACAACAAAGAGCAAACCAAACTAAATGCCTGAGGTTTAAATAAGACAGGTTCCTCCAAGATCCTCTCTAATGATCTAATCATTTGCACCCGAGCTGGTGCACCTGATTCTAATTTTAGGTATTTGAAGTAGTGATAAATGTAGGGGTGTACTTACTTTTTCCACATGCGAAATTTGCATTTGTTTATTTAAATTATACAATGGACTACAAAATGTAAATGTTTCATGATATTTGTTATATTATATCACCTTTATCTTTCAATATTGTTAAAATGAAGATCAAATAGCTGTATGTTGAAATATGTTGAAAAAGTCAAAACTTTACATGGGGTGTACTCACTGTACTTACTTTTTCACGTGACTGTACGTGCACCAATCAACGCCTCCCTAGCTTCTTTTTTTTTACGCACAAAAAATAAAGGTCGGGTACTTTTTGAACACACTACGTATGTATATATATATATATATATATATATATATATATTGTTGCGGGTCGCGGACAAGATGTTATTTTGACCGAGCGGTGGTGTATTACCGCGACCTAACAGTTCCCCCGATTCTTCCCCAACTCACCCGATTCACCCCAAACTTTGGCCGTATCGCACCGCAGCTGCCCAATCTGGAAAACTCTAAAACGACCGAATGCAAAGAGGAAAAGGAATAAGACGAGAAGACGGACAGAAGAGTAATTGGATTTATTATTTGCACATATAAGTAGGAAGCAAGCAGTCACGTTTATTTACAACACATAAGACGCAGGTGACACAGTGCAATCTTTAGCTTATACAGACTTAATTACCTACCCAGGACAGAACAAACGAAGACGACTCACACGGGGAATGATGACAGGAATTGGCTGGAAGGAGAGGAAAGTCCACTGGGTCCGGCAGCACGATCCGCACGTTGGGCAGCCGCCATTCCTTCGCGGCCCTGCTCCGAACTGCCGTCCAGGTCCCTAAGCGGTTGGCGAGCGTTGTTGCTGCTGCTGTTGTAGACGCTGCTGCTCGCGAGCAAGGTGACGAATAGCAGGCTTGGTGCTTCCTTGAATGATCTCTGCTTGTTGGACCTCACAACTCAGCTCTTTCTTGGACCCTCTCTCTTCTCAGCTCATCTGCCTTGGACCTCCTCTCATCTCAACGGCTTGGACTCCCTCTCGTCTGCCTGTAAAAGCTCATCTCTCAAAGCTTGTCTCAGCTTCTCTTTTGGGAGCGTCGCGCTGTGGATTTTAGCTGCGGTCACGCCTGCTCATTCCCTCCTCTCAGCGCCTCTCTTTAAAAGCGCAGCCTCTTCTCATCTCAATGCTCAGTACTCATCTCTTTCTTCTTCAAAGCTCGACTGCTTGGGGAGCGTCGCGCTGCGGGTTATATAGGCCCCGCCCGTCAACCTTTGCGAACCTCCCCGATAGCTCTTCCTCCGCCCTCCCTAGCCAAACCCCTGGCTCATGGTTGGTCGAGTGGGGCTGGCTCACTCCTCCCCTCTATGACGAGGTGGAGACACGCCTTTCTTCTCCGACCCTGCCTCGTGGTCAATGGCGGTTATTGGAGGGGAGGTAATTTCCAATCGACGAAAAGGGGGAATGGAGGTTTTGGGAATGGGAATGAAGGGAATCTATCTCTTTCACTGGTGCAATGGAGTATTTCAATTAATGGGAGACACAGCCTTACCCTAAAACACAGAATAAGATATAACTATTGAACAGGGGTATTCTATGATTGGCTGTGGTGTGGATGCTTTATGGACTAATTATGGGATGCCCTTTGACCTTTACACAGCTCTGGAGGCAGGAGGCGCAGAATAAACAATAATAATTCACACAATCAAAAAAAATATACAGTCCTCATATCCGCAACAATATATATACATATATATATATATATATATATATATATATATACATACATACACTAGCAGAAGTACCCGGCATTGCCGGGAGGGGGAAGGGGAGGGAGGGGAACGGGGGGAGAGCGAGCCCCTTGGTAAAGCGAGCGATTTCTTTTTTTTTTTTCTTTTTTTTTTTTTTTTCATAGCGTCATAGCAATTTTTTTGTCATATCGTTCATAGCGTTCATAGCGTCATTTCGGTCATAGCGTCATAGCGATTTTTTTGGTCATAGCATCATAGCGTTCCTAGCGTCATCACGTGATCGCTCTGAGTGAATCGGCGCCCACCTGCTCTGATTCCGTTGATTCCATGCGCTGAAATGCGCTGAGGTAAATATGAATAAAAAATATGGATCGTCAAATATTTTGAGTTCGGCCATGTTCGTCCCAGGCTCAATGGCCATGTCTATGTCAAATATCAAGCACGTAAGCCTCTCCGTTTTGGAGTCTATCGGTAACATCACACACACACACACACACACACACACACACACACACACACACACAAACTGTGTTTTATATCTATAGATATATATGTATATATATCTTTTTATTTTATTGTTTTTTACAAAATAATTAATAAAAGCTGAAATGTCTTGACGATAGGTATTCAACCGTTTTGGTTAAATTCAACTGTGTATCCAATTTCCTTTGATCATCCTTGAGATGTCTCTATAACTTGAAATGGCCACAGGTGGACTTACATCAATTGATTGGACATTATTTATAAAGAAATACATACAAGGTCCCACAGGTGACGGTACATGTCAGAGCAGAAACTAACATGGAGTCCAAGGAACTGTCCGTAGAACACATAAATATAATTGTGAGTAGAGACAGATCTGGGGAAGGGTATAAAATAATTTATAGATGTTGAAAGTTCCCAAGAGCACATTGAGCTCCATCATTAAAAAATGGAAAAAATAGGAACCACCCAGCCTCTTCTGAGAGTTGGCCGGCCGAACAAACTGAGCAACTGGACAAGAAGAACCTTGGTTATGGAGGTGAACAAGAACCCAGTGAACACTCTGACAGAACTACAGAGTTCCTTGGCTGAGATGGGAGAACCTGCCGGAAGGACAACAGTCTCTGCAGCACTTCACAAATCAAGGCTTTATGGGAGAATGGCCAGATGAAGCTACTCCTGAAAAAGTCACATGACAGCACACCTGGAGTTTGCAAAAAAGGTACGTGAGATTCTGAGAGCATGAATGAATGAATGAATGAATGAATGAATGATCGTTTGAAGGCCATTCTCCCTGCTAGAGCGGGGGTTAGCCTTGTGGGCCCCATGACAATCATGGTTCCCTGTTTGAGGCAATGTTTTTATGGCCGGATGCCCTTCCTGACGCCAACCCTTGGTCATGCTCTTACGATGCGCAGGGATACGGTGTACCTATTCTAAACCGGGGTACACACCGGGATCATTCATCCCAGCAAGCTGGTACTCAATTTGCCGACCTCGGAAGGATGACAGGCTGAGTCGACCCCCCTGGCGTTAATTCAGCGATCGACCGGGATTCGAACTCAGGATCCTAGGATCCCAAGCCGGCACCCTAACCGCTAAGACAACACCAGGCTAAGAGCATGAGGTAAAATATTCTGTGGTCTAATGAGACGAAAATTTAACTGTTTGCCCTGAATCTCCTGGAACGAAGCCGATTCTGAGGGCCTTTCGCTCACTCACCGCAGGCAGGTTGGTGATCTTTGTCTTCTTCCGACTCCTCTCCGCCCTTGCTCCCCAGCTCTATCTGTGCTCTGTCCCCCAAATATTCCTACAGGACGCATAAGATCTGCCAGCAACCCTCTTATGGTTAAACTGCCAAAATCAAGACTCTCTGCTCACCTTCACTCCTTCATTCCTCTTTTATCCCGCCTCTGGAACAAACTCCCTCACTCTCTTCAATCCAACTCCTCCCTCCAGGTCTTTAAAACAGCTGTTCACCACCATCTCTTATCTTCCCCCATCCAAAACCTTGATCTTTTCTACCCCCGTCAATTCACCCCAGATCCACTTTTTTGAAATACCGTCTTCTTTCCTGGAAGTCCTAACAGTGTCCGTGTTTTTTTGTTTTTTTTAACCTCTCCCACCCCCCCCCCCCCCATTCCCACGCCTCCTTCCCCGAAGCCCTCTCCCTCCCACAGATCTCCTGATGTTCCTGCTCTCAAATGTTGTACTTGTGTGCTTCCCTCTCCCCATCTTGTGTCCCACTCCCTTTATTATGCCTTATGTGTCCGTTTTTTTTGTGATTAATGTTAGCTCTTACACAAGCCTTGATCTTGGATACAAAAAAAAAATAATGTAAAGTGCCATGTCTGGCGGAAACCGAGCACAGCTCATCACCAATCTAACATCATCCCGACCATGAAGCATGGTGGTGGCAGCATCATGCTATGGGGATGCTTTTCAGCAGCAGCGACTAGGAGACTTGTAAGGATAGAGGGAACAATGAATGGAATGAAATCGGGCAAATCTTTGAGGAGAACCTGCTTTAGCGTGCAAAATACCTTTGACTGCGGCGAAGATTTACATTCAACAGGACAATGACCTGTTGAAAACAGCCAAAGGAACACTGGAATGGCTTCAGAACAAGAACATGAAAGCCCTTGAGTGGCCCAGTCAAAGCTTAAATCCCATTGCGAATCTTTGGAAATAATTGAAGATTGTTGTTCACCGATGCTCCCCATCCAACTTGACAGAGCTTGAGCAAATCTGCAAGGAAGAATGGGAGAAACTCCCCAAATCCAGATGTTGATGGAATCTTGGACATACTTGACTCAGAACTGTAATTGCTGACAAAGGTGCTTCTATGAAGTATTGATTTGGGGCAGAATACTTGTGTAAATTAGATATTTCTGTATTTCATTTTCAATAAATTTATAAAAAAATAAAATAAAATAAAATAATAATAATAATAAAAAATTCCACTATGAGGTATTATGTGTAGATCAATGACCAAAAATTCTCAATTTAATACATCTTAAATTCAGGTTGTAACAACAAAATGTGAAAAAAGTCATGGGGTGTGAATACTTTCTGAAGGCCCTGTATATGTATGATAGTTGATCCCACAGTTGTATCTCTTGTTGACAGTTGTATGTTAAGCTTGTAATGAAGAAGAATTAGCTAATTGTCAATGGGATGCCTAATCCCACGGAGGCATGATGCACCATATGACCTGTGGCCAAGTTTCATTGTGTAAATGCCAGTGTTAGAGGAGTTTGCTTTTAAATGCATTTTAGTTTGATAGTGTTGAACGTTTGTCCGTTAACCTCACCGTTTGCCCTTTCCAGGTGTGGCTCCCTGGGCAGCTGCGTATTTTGTGCTTTCCGCTGCAGCCACCTGCACGGCTTCGCTGCTCTTGGTGGGTCTCGTTCTCTTTACCACCAAGCTCATCAGGCGGCTCTCTCGACCACGTTTCCAAAGCCTAAACCCCTGGGATGTGACGCAGAGTCCTGCAGAACATTTTGCTCTTGGAAATTTGTAACAAATTGGAGTTTGTGTTTGTCGCGTTTTTCAAGCTATAACAAGATGTTTGTAGTGCACACCCTTTAATGGTTTTGACGAATATGCTGTTATGTTTGACTTGTAGCATCAAAGTAAACTTTTTAAAAAGTGGTGCCATGCACCTCATCAACGGCATGGTGTTGTGGCCTGGGTCATTCTGCTAAAGCCCATCGTTTTCCCCTGTTGGCATGGTGTTGTGGCCTGGGTCATTCTGCTAAAGCCCATCGTTTTCCCCTGTTGGCATGGTGTTGTGGCCTGGGTCATTCTGCTAAAGCCCATCGTTTTCCCCTGTTGGCATGGTGTTGTGGCCTGGGTCATTCTGCTAAAGCCCATCATTTTCCCCTGTTGGTATGGTGTTGTGGCCTGGGTCATTCTGCTAAAGCCCATCGTTTTCCCCTGTTGGCATGGTGTTGCGGCCTGGGTCATTCTGCTAAAGCCCATCGTTTTCCCCTGTTGGCATGGTGTTGCGGCCTGGGTCTTTCTGCTGAAGCCCATCGTTTTTCCCTGTTGGTATGGTGTTGCAGCCTGGGTCGTTCTGCTAAAGCCCATCGTTTTCCCTGTTGGTATGGTGTTGCGGCCTGGGTCGTTCTGCTGAAGCCCATCGTTTTCCCTGTTGGCATGGTGTTGCGGCCTGGGTCGTTCTACTAAAGCCCATCATTTTCCCTGTTGGCATGGTGTTGCGGCCTGGGTCGTTCGCCTAAAGCTCATCATTTTCCCTGTTGGCATGGTGTTGCGGCCTGGGTCATTCTGCTAAAGCCCATCGTTTTCCCCTATTGGCATGGTGTTGCGGCCTGGGTCGTTCTGCAAAAGCCCATCGTTTCCCCTGTTGGCATGGTGTTGCGGCTTGGGTCGTTCTGCTAAAGCCCATCGTTTCCCCTGTTGGTATGGTGTTGCAGCCTGGGTCGTTCTGCTAAAGCCCATCGTTTTCCCTGTTGGTATGGTGTTGCGGCCTGGGTCGTTCTGCTGAAGCCCATCGTTTTTTCCTGATGGTATGGTGTTGCGGCCTGGGTCGTTCTGCTAAAGCCCATCGTTTTCCCTGTTGGCATGGTGTTGCGGCCTGGGTCGTTCTGCTAAAGCCCATCGTTTTCCCCTGTTGGCATGGTGTTGCGGCCTGGGTCATTCTGCTAAAGCCCATCGTTTTCCCTGTTGGCATGGTGTGGCAGCCCATCGTTTTTCCCTGTTGGTATGGTGTTGCAGCCTGGGTCGTTCTGCTAAAGCCCATCGTTTTCCCTGTTGGTATGGTGTTGCGGCCTGGGTCGTTCTGCTGAAGCCCATCGTTTTTTCCTGATGGTATGGTGTTGCGGCCTGGGTCGTTCTGCTAAAGCCCATCGTTTTCCCCTGTTGGCATGGTGTTGCGGCCTGGGTCGTTCTGCTAAAGCCCATCGTTTTCCCTGTTGGCATGGTGTTGCGGCCTGGGTCGTTCTGCTAAAGACCATCGTTTTCCCCTGTTGGTATGGTGTTGCGGCCTGGGTCGTTCTGCTGAAGCCCATCGTTTTCCCTATTGGCATGGTGTTGCGGCCTGGGTAGTTCTGCTAAAGCCCTTCGTTTTTCCCTGTTGCCTATGCTTCCTGCCCCAAAATTCCTGGTTGACTTGTGTCTGACCCCTTTTGCTGATCCAATAAACGTTTTGGGGTTTCTTCTAACGTTGTCATTGGTTCCATTTTTACCCTGCGCTCGCGAAGCGAAAGGCAGGGTTAAGCATTCGGGTACGTACGTATGTGCGTGTCAGATTTTTAAAAATTCATTTTTCTCGTCAACCGTTGGTCCGATTGACATGACATTTTCACCATAGGAGGGCCTCCTCCTGTAGAATATTTTAGTGAATATTATGACGTCATGGGTCACGTGGTATGGGAGCCATCTTGGGGGAAAAAAACAAAAAAAAACTTTGCACCTCTATATCTCAAAAACCGCTGCACAAAAATAATTGACAGGTCTCATTGCAAAGAACTCCATGCGGAATAACATATGTGAATGATGATGTCATAGGTGCTGCCATTATGACGTCATAATTCGACAAGTAAAAAAAACTTTATCCGATTAGGATGATATTTCTTGAGCATCTTCTCGGTATAAATTGATGTAGAAATAAAATTGACGTCGGTCACGTGGTTCAGACGCCATATTGTTTTGAGTGAAAAGACTGAAAAACCACTAAAATCCAATTTTGACCAAAAAGACTGAACAGATCGAGGCCAAACTGCAGGCAGAATCGCATACCCATGACGAACAAAAAAGTCAACGCGCATGACGTCATGCGTCACATGGTTTCGGAGTTATGACGTTTTTAAGCATAAACTTTGAACACCTAGCTCCTCCCTCATTTTTGATCCTATCGAGGGGAAACTTTACAGATGTGTTCAGCATATCAGTCTACTAAAATGGCCTTTTGGAATTTGCGATAGGTCACGTGGTTTGGTAGATATAAATAATTAAACGAAAATGTTTTTTTAAATTATAGATCTTGAATCGCTTCATTGATCGACGTGAAACTTTATTATAGTAGAGGTAATGAAGTGTAACAAGTGTGCAAAATTTCAAGATGATTGCATGTATGGTCTGGAAGCTGGAAGTTGTTATTGCGTGAAGAAGTCTTCTGGAATGGGCATGGAATGAATTATCACACTGCACATGACAAGCAGGCAAAGTACGGAGCGACTTCACGGGGTCATTTTGACCTCAAATAAAATTCTGATTTCAGATTTGTCAATCGCTGAGGTATATTAACACATGACCAAAACAGATTTGGCGAAATTCCGACGATTTATGACGAAAACATAACATTTGTCTGCATTTCAGTAAAGTAAAGTGTCTGTGGTGTCAGCATTTTTAAAATTGAAACGTGGCTCATTGTAAATAACTCCATATGGGGAATAGGTGTTGTTAAAGATGACGTTATTGGTGCCATGATTATGACGTCATAATTCGACAGGGACAACGCTTAGTCTGATCAGTTTGAAATTTATTGAGCGTGATCTATGCAACAATTATTTAGAGAATATAAATTGTCATGGCTCACGTGGTCTGGCAGCCATATTGGATCAAAAAAAAAAACGTTCAAAAATGGAGTTGGCTCACACCAAGTTGACTGTGCAGGGTAAGTATTCTATGAATACCATCTAGTTTGTTTATGAAACGAGGAGGTTGCCCGTGCCCACAAGATTCTCAATGGGGTAGGGATGGAGGAGTTGAAAATGCAAATGGCGTCATCTGTCATTGAGCCAGCAAGCTCGGAGCAAGAATTCCCATGTATTACCACGTCAGATGCAGTTTAAAAGCTCTAATGGTGACGAGGTGCTTCATTTGAAATTTTGCTCGATACATGCAGCTTTTTGATGTCGAGGGTCCAAGAAAAATTTGTGTTTCTGTCGGCCAGTGACCAATGTCAAATTAATAGTAGGATTAGTGTTTACAAGAACATATCGATACAATTTGTTAACTTGAAGTGTATGCTGAGCTGTTCATGTTTACTCCAAAGTGAAATGGGCAATCTGTGGAGATCTGTTTGCCTTCACAACCATCGCCATAGCTTGTGTGCAAAATTAAACCGCCAATCAGTGTCTGTGTCCCTACGCCCACACAACACAGCACCTGCAGATCAACACCGGATGTTTCATGAACTTTAAATTTGTACCGAGAAATAGTTGCAAGTCCAAAGTGAAAAAACGAGTCGTGTTTGTAAAACTTGCATTGTTTAATAACTTGTGCTTGAAACATCTAATGCGCGCACACACACACACACACACACACACACACACACACACACACACACACACACACACACACACACACACATATACACACACACATACATATATGTCGGGTCTGCCCACCTTTAGAAAAAATCTGACAGAACTTGATAGACAAAAGGAGTATTTATTTGTGCACACGGAGACAAATGCTTGTCCATAAGGACAAACAGTTCTCTGACTTCTATTCTGTCTGAATTTTAATTTATATTCTGTGTTTACGAGAAAGGAATGCAGAAGCAAATACTGCAGCATGAGATCAGAGCATAGGAATGCAGATATGAGGACCTTTGGCTTGATATTTTACACAAGATCAAGCCACAGATAAAACGTGTTTTTGCCAACTCATGCAGACAGTTCAGCTCGACAACTGTGATGGCTTTTTGGGAATGGTGCACAAGCAATCATATTTCCCTTAGCTTCGCGTGACTACACCACATGATGCAAATACACAGCATGCGTCGATAGATTTGTTCCGTCGATAGATTTGTTCCGTCGATAGATTTGTTCCGTCGATAGATTTGTTCAGTCGATATATTTGTTCAGTCGATATATTTGTTCAGTCGATATATTTGTTCAGTCGATATATTTGTTCAGTCGATATATTTGTTCAGTCGATATATTTGTTCCGTCCATAGATTTGTTCCGCCGATAGATTTGTTCCGCCGATAGATTTGTTCAGTCGATAGATTTTTTCAGTCGATAGATTTGTACCGTCGATGGATTTGTTCCGCCGATGGATTTGTTCCGCCGATGGATTTGTTCCGCCGATGGATTTGTTCCGTCGACAGATTTGTTCCGTCGACAGATTTGTTCGTTCAGGCGATAGATTTGTTCGTTCAGGCGATAGATTTGTTCGTTCAGGCGATAGATTTGTTCGTTCAGCCGATAGATTTGTTCGTTCAGCCGATAGATTTGTTCGTTCAGCCGATAGATTTGTTCGTTCAGCCGATAGATTTGTTCGTTCAGCCGATAGATTTGTTCGTTCAGCCGATAGATTTGTTCGTTTAGTCTATATAGATTTGTTCGTTTAGTCTATATAGATTTGTTTGTTTGGTCTATATAGATTTGTTCGTTTGGTCTATATAGATTTGTTCATTTAGTCGATATAGATTTGTTCATTTAGTCTATATAGATTTGTTCGTTTAGTCTTCACTTTATAGTGTTGGGCTTCTCTTTATAGGAAAGGAGAGAAAGACAAAGGTAGAGCGACAATGGTTTAATGATATAAATTACGAACACAATTGTGGAGCAAGGCTTCGCGGTGGAAAGCTTTAACACAAGCAGTTCACCACCAAGGCAGTCACTGGAAAATCCAGCAAATACCCATTTCTTATATAGGCCAAAAATCAGATAAAACTCTCCGCTGAAGACAAAGGAATAAATGGGCTCTAGAGACCCCCACCATGGTCCCTTCCTGCAGAGGGCTAAACTTAGAATACAAAGATGTGGGAATAAGATAGGTTTGACCTTCTCAGGCCCTTATCTAAACAAACCAAGCTTGGGCAAGGCTAAAGGAAGCGTTCTCACAATAGAGTATAGTTGTTTACACTTGGCACGAATGCATTAACAGTGGGTTAAATGATTGAGTACATAAAATCAAAGGATATATTATGAGATCCTTTCTATTCAAGGTTAACAATACTCTTTAACTTGAAGGCAACAAGAATTATATGGTAAATCATCCACATTTGTAAAGGAAACGACTTGTCAACATGTTTTCCCTGCACGTCGGTTGTGGTTCTTATCTCAATCTGGCACATGGTTAAAGAGATCTCCAAGGCTGGTTCTCCGAGCCGTGAACAACATGTTTTTCACCAGCCAAATCCAGCTGGGTTAGAGCAGGCCACAGTAAGGACATAATTATATATATATTTTCAGATGTTCTGATCACATGGTGCATATGGTCTAAACCCCATGACCGATATCACCTCCCTTTTGTCTTTACGACAACACATCGAAAAGACAATGTATAAGCCCCAGCAGGCCAGTGCCCCCCAGTCACATGCCAGGCGCGCAATGCGTCACGCATGTTCTGGGAGGGATACCGGCCCCTGGTTGTGGCTGTCCGACATTCAACGCATATTGTTAGCCATAATTCGCGACGAAGACCCCTCGTTCGGAGATAGCTGAGGCCCGGCCAGGTTCCGAGCCTACCCTTGCCACAACGTAGGTACGACTCAGTCGCCGGCCTGATGAGGGCGCTCCTTATGCAGGTGCGATCCTCGCGAATCAGGGCAAACAATCGACGTCCAATGCCATCAAGCCTTGTACATGTGATTGTTCTGCGGGAGAGAAGGTGGCACATTCGTTATCACAAATCTCCATCTCTGAAACAGCGTCAGTATTCATAGTGTCGGGTGCCTTGCACTGAGGTGACCCCAAATTGCGTGCTTCAGGTGGTGAAGGTGGTGGTGAAGGTGGTTCTCCCGGATATCCCGGATATGTGTTTGCCAATCGCTCCTCACTACTTGCATAATAGCAATAGCTCTTAGAGGAACCTACACTACTGAAATCAAAGGAATCCCAATGGAGAGAACTAGAGTCAAAAATCACTTTTATTTCAGAGGGGTTTGTGTCACTGGATGGAGACTTGACTAACCAGAGACCGGTTAGGGTATTGAGGGACACAGGAGCACATCAATCTTTGATGCTTGAAGGCATTTTGCCATTGTCAGAGAAGATGGCAACTGGTGTTAGTGTTCGTTTACAGGGGGTTGGTGGCTATGTTAAAGCTCCACTTCATGTCATCCATTTAGAGTGATTTGGTGTCAGGACCGGTCACCGTAGGTTTACAAGCCACTCTTCCTGTAGAGGGAGTATCTTTTGTTATCGGGAATGATTTGGCCGGTGGTCAAGTTTCTGGTAACCCGATGTTTGTTAAAAAGCCTAGTATGGAAAATAACGCCGCACAGTTAGAGCAGGAGATTCCGGGTATCCTTCCATCCTGTACCGCGACTCGTGCTATGGGTAGGAAGCGCTATGAATAGAAGAGGAAGGTACTGACGTCATGCTTAGCACAGACGCGTCTTGTCAAGTACCCTGAAAATAAGTGTCAGCACACACGAGTCATGAATGGAGGCAATGTTGGCAAGCTCTTTGTATGTGGACTGAACTTCAAAACAAGGGAAGATGTTCTGGACTCTGTCTTTGGCAAATATGGACCGCTCTTGGAAGTGCTGCTGATAAAAGACAGGGAGACGCAAAAGTCAAGATGGTTTGGCTTTGTCACGTTTGAAAACCCAAAGGACGCCAAAGGTGCAGAAAAGGATTTGAATGGCAAGGATTTGGATGGTCGGACCATAACAGTAGAGAAGGCAGGCCATGGGCGTCGAGGGGGCTACATAGGAGGAAAACGTGGAGGTAGTTTCAGGGGTGGCTATGGCTCCCGGGGTGGGAGTAATAGTTTTGGTGGTGGCCACAGTCAAGATTACTATGGAGGCTCCCAGAGTTACGGCACCTCCCGAAGGGATGATTATCAGGGTAGGGGCCGAGAAAGAGACCGCTATTCACGTGACTACAGCGACAAGCGCTCCAACCGTGATTATTATGAAAGTTAGGAAGAGTTTGAAGCACTGCGGAGCATCCGAGCCAAGATTCCTACACGGATTAACCGTGAACTCCACGTTCCTAAAGGCGTCTATGTAGTGAATACTTCCAGGCCTCACCACCCAACCACCATGAAACCTGGCTCTCAGCTTGGCCTCCTTCAAAAAGTGCTATAGATTTGCTTTGTTTTGGATTTTTGGTCACAACCCCTTAACCTTCATTCAAAAAAAATGTTTTTGGCCTGCAAAGAAAGTTTTCACTGTGGGTCAAACTTTCTTTCTTGAGGGGGGGAAGTGTTACGGATTCGTCACTTCCGTTGTTGTGGTTTTGCATCCACTGTAAATATTTCTGATTCCATGTACTATTATTGTTTTCAAAACGTTTATTGTCCATGAACTGTTTTGAAAAGGTAAAAAAAGTTAATGCTAAACGAAACAGGAAACCGGATCGGGAACCGGAAGACGTAGAAGAGGAGGAGAGAAAAAGGGCGGAGCGAGTGAAGTCGGAGAAGAAGCGAGTCATTTCTTCGTCCTGAGCGAACGTTGGCGAACAACAGTCACTAGCGAACTTTCGGGGTTCCCATGAAAGGGATCCCTATGACAGTGTGGTTAGCGCTGTGACGGATTAACCTGCGTGTCAGGTTTTGCTATCGATTCAGGAGAGAATCATCGCCGTGCTGTTGCGCCACGAGACTGGGCCGTCAGCCATTTTGACTCGCCCAGGACTTGTGCTTCGCTTGCGGTTTCGTTTCTTTGAGACAATTCTCACCACATTCAGACGTCGATCTGGGGCGTGTGTGTGACGTGGCTTTTGAAGGCTAATTCGTCCATACCCGAGGGTGTGATCTCGAGGGTGTGATCTCGGTCCATACCCGAGGGCGCCTGTAGGGTGCCTTTGGATTTCCCAGTCGTCTTGAGGGCGCCTTTGTACAGCTTCGGCTGTGTGACTGCCCTTGCCATCCGCACGGGATTCTGGTCTCGATTGGACATCGTTCTCGCTGCAACGAATCAACTTCGTCTTGAAGCCGGGAATAAGAGACATTGGGGAATGTTCTTGTTACACTCACTTGGAGCACAGTGAGTTATATATTACAAAACTGATGGTACCATCATAGGACATATTGATTGTACTTTTTAATACTATTGTTGTTGTACTGTTATTCTTGTGTGATCTTCATACAATATTTGTTTGTGAGTAACATTTGGGTTGGCTTCTCCATTGATCTTTGACACACAGAATAACACATTTTTCTGCCGTGACTCCTCCCGGGGCTCAGAGGTACACCGTGACCAGGGGGTCGGGGAGGAGCACGTAACACTATTCTATATAGATTTGTCTAGTCTTGTCTATATCGATTTGTTTGGTCTATATAGATTTGTCTAGTCTATATAGATTTAGGTGGGTGGTGAGGGCGAAGCAGGTCATAATGCAAAACCATCCTGAGGAGAGTGAACACTTGATGCTAAACCATGCTTCAAAGGATGTGACTGGTAAATCAGAAGAAAAACACAGTTTGTGATAAGGCTAATGGGGATGCAGGTCGAGGCAGGAGCTATCCTGGGGTCGTGGACACCATGCCAAGTGTGAATGATCGCCATGGGTGAGAAGGTGTACCCAGTAAATGGAGGAAAACACACACACACACACACACACACACACACACACACACACACACACACACACACGCGGGGGGATAGGGGAGGGGGAGGTAGGTGATGTTGGGGGGAGACGGGGGGGGGGGGGGGAAGGGGGGAGGTAGGTGATGTGTGGGGTCGGGGTTGGGAGGGGACGTTTATAGTGCAAAGCCACCTGGGGGAGTGATCAGTGTTCATGACAAGTTTGAGCCCCATAGTTCAAAAGGTGTGGCCGGCAAATCAGAACACATACACGCACGTACACATGCTCATGCATGGAGAGGTGCACACATGCACACACACACATGCTCATGCACAGAGAGACACACACACACACACACACACGCACACACGTGGCTCAAATATGTATATTGAAGATAACAATGATCACACTGCGACACAAAATACATATTTTTCACCTCCTCTGGCCCACTCAACTTCCTCACCGTTGCTATTGAAGGTTTTGTACATTTCATCTCCGAGGGTCTTCTCGGTTTCGGGTTTGGTTCAATATCAATTATGAATGTGATGGACAGCTGAGTCTGGTTTCAGGCAACTAGTGGACCCACTCCGAACAAGAGCCGAAAAGCCAAGAGGTTATCTGCTAAGAGGTTAGCCGACCTCCAAGAGCCGAACAGCCAAGAGATTAGCCGACCTCCAAGAGCCGAAAAGCCAAGAGGTTATCTGCAAAGAGGTTAGCCGACCTCCAAGTGCCAAAAAGCCAAGAGGTTATCTGCTAAGAGGTTAGCCGACCTCCAAGAGCCGAAAAGCCAAGAGGTTATCTGCTAAGAGGTTAGCCAACATCCAAGAGCCGAAAAGCCAAGAGGTTAGCCGACCTCCAAGAGCCGAAAAGCCAAGAGGTTATCTGCTACGAGGTTAGCTGACCTCCAAGAGCTGAAAAGCCAAGAGGTTATCTGCTAAGAGATTAGCCGACCTCCAAGAGCCGATAAGCCAAGAGGTTATCTGACCATCTCTCTGTCTTCAGGGACAACTCTTTGCCATCATGCGAGTGCTGGAATGGATAATCGAGTTCAATCCTCTCAGTGCTGTGATCGTTTCTGATTTCCTCTTCGCATTGGAGGCATTGGGGTCTCTACAGGAAGGATGTAGATTTGACCTGGTTCTCGAGGTACTGCACCTGATTACCATCGTCAATTGGAGGGGATCTGTGGTCAACCTGTGCTGGATTCCTGTGCATGTGGGCATTGGGGGAAACGAGGCCGGCGACCTTGCGGCCATTTTGTGCAGGATTCCTGTGCATGTGGGCATCGGGGATAGCGAGGCCTGCGATCTTGCGGCCATTTTGTGCTGGGTTCCTGCGCATGTGGGCATCAGGAATAGCGAGGCCTGCGATCTTGCGGCCATTTTGTGCTGGGATCCTGCACATATGGGCATCAGGGATAGCGAGGCCTGCGATCTTGCGGCCATTTTGTGCTGGGTTCCTGCGCATATGGGCATCAGGGATAGCGAGGCCTGCGATTTTTGTGTGTATCCCTGCGCATGTGGGCATCGGGGACAGTGAGGCCTGCGATCTTGCAGCCATTTTGTGTGTATCCCTGACTATAGCTATGGGCAGCAGCGATAGCGAGGCCTGCGATTTTGTGTGTATCCCTGCGCATGTGGGCATCAGGGATAGCGTGGCCGGCGATTTTGTGTGTATCCCTGTGCATGTGGGCATCAAGGACAGCGAGGCCTGCGATTTTGTGTGTATCCCTGTGCATGTGGGCATCAGGGATAGCGTGGCCGGCGATTTTGTGTGTATCCCTGTGCATGTGGGCATCAGGGATAGCGAAGCCTGCGATTTTGTGTGTATCCCTGCGCATGTGGGCATCAAGGACAGCGAGACTGGCGACCTTGCAGCCATTTTGTGTTTATCCCTGGTATATGGGCAGCAACCATGACAATTACAACTACATATGGGCAGGGTACAGCCCGAAGTACCCCGTGGGGGACCCCACTCCCTCTCGTCAAAACTCAAGGTGGGGAACCCGATCGAAGCAAGGGTGGATATCACTCCATTTATGACGACGAAACGTCTGATGCCCCATGTGGACATTGGTTTCTGAGGTTTGGGATATGGAATGTAGAGACAATGACAGGGAGATCAGGAGAAGTGGTGGAAGTATTGGTCAGAAGAAGAGTGGACAAATGATGTGAGAAATGGAGAAGGTGAAAGGATTTTGGAGTTTGATGATGGAGCTGATTTGTTGATTTGTAATATTCAGTTCCAGAAAGAGGATAATACACTTGTTACATTCACGTCAGGTGGGTCGACGACAATCGTTGATTACCTGATGGTGCGTAGGCGAGATAGGGGGCACCTCCGGGACACAAAGGTGATCCCGGGGGAGGAGGCTGTTTCACAGAACCATTTGGTTGTCTGCGATGTAAGGGTGAAAGGTGTGAGGAGAGCTCGGCGGGTGAAGTACCAACCGAGAATGAAGGTGTGGAGGTTGAAATAGGCGACAGTGAGGGAGGCATTAAAAGAGAGGCTGAGTATGGTAGAGGATGATGTGGTTGAGCTTGAAAGTGGTTGGATGTCAATGAAAGACAGTCTGTTGGGAGACTTTGGTGAGGTATGTGGATGGACAAAAGGACCACCGAGGCACTCGGAAACATGGTGGTGGGAACATGGTGGTAGGATGATGAAGTTGGAAAGAGGATTAACGAGGAGAGGAAGAAGTTCAAGGAATGGCAGAAGGCGAGGGCACGGGGGCAGAAAAGGCAGAACATGAAAGTTATAAGGCAGCCAAGAAGGCTGCAAAGAAAGAGGTAGCAAAGGCGCAGGAGACATGTAGGAAAATGTTCGGAGAACGCTTGGATTCGGAAGAGGGTCAGAGAGCGGTATTCAGGATTGCAAAGCAGATAGCGAAAGAGAGGTGTGATGTGATGGGGGTGAGTTGCTTGAAGGATGAAGTGGGACAAATCGTTGTGGACCCAGATGGAATTAAAGGAAGATGGAAAAGATCTATGGAAATGCTGTTGAATACAGAGAATGAATGGGATGGCAACATAGAGAGTAACCCAGTTTTAGGACTGGCAGAGAAGATAACTGAGAAGGAAGTTGAGGAAGCGATAAAAGCAATGAAGGGTAGAAAAGCGAGAGGGCCGACGGGAGTTGTGGGAGATATGTTGAAGGCAGCAGGAAGTTGGGGTGTGAAGAGAATGACAGAGATCTGCAATCTGGTGGTGAAAGAAGGCCGCATTCCAGTGGATTGCGAACCAAATACCCTCGACCCTCCATACAAGGGGAAAGGTGACCCTCTGGACTGTGGCTCGGATCGAGCGATAAAGTTATTGGAGCATGGAATGAAGGTATTGGAAAGGGTGTGGGAGGAGAGGATAAGGAATAAAGTGAAGATCGACGAAATGCAGTTTGGATTTATGCCAGGAAGAAGAACGACAGACGCACTTTTTAACTCAACTGGACTATGTCCAGCTGAGTTTTTGTCGACACCGTGTCCGTCGTCCGTCTGTCGTCTGCTTGTCTGTCTGTCTGTCGTCTGTAAACAATTCGACATCTACTCTCTAAAAGTCACAAATATTGAAAGAATTTGATGAAACTTGTTATGCATCATCTTTGAGACATAAACTAGTTTGGGATTGCATTTGGGAGTTGCACGCCCAAAAATGGGCACGGCAGGGCGGCCATATTGAAAATCAATTTTTGTCAAATATTTTTAGCACATATAAACTACGTAGTATATAGTTTGTGGTTCTATTATGCATATTCTAACCATATTGATATAGACCAGTTGAGTTCAGGTTTCCTGGAACCTCTCTAGTTATTGTAAGGCAGTTGCAGGAGAAGTACATGGAGAAGAGGAAGAAGTTGTTCCTTGGGTTTGTTGATCGGGAGAAAGCATTCGATGGGGGTTTTTTTTTTGTTTTGTTTTTTGGATACAAGATCGAGGCTCGTGAAAGAGCTAACATTAATCACACAAAAAGACAAACCGACACACAAAACACAAAAAAAAGGGGAGCGGCAGACAAGATGGGGAGAGAGGGGGAAGGACACAAACACAACATTTGAGAGCAGGGACATCGGGAGGACTTGGGGGGAGGTGGGAGAGGAATAAAACATATGAACACTGCAAGGACTCTGGGGTGAATTACCGGGGGTAGAAAAGATCAAGGTTTTCGATGGGGGAAGATAAGAGATGGTGGTGAACAGCTGTTTTAAAGACCTGGAGGGAGGCGTGGGATTGAAGGGAGTGGGGAAGTTTGTTCCAGAGGCGGGAGAAAAGGGGAATGAAAGAGTGAAGGTGAGCAGAGAGCCTAGACTTTGGCAGTTTAACCATCAGAGGGTTCCAGGCAGATCTTGTGCGACCTGAAGGAATATTGGGGGGACAGAGCACAGAGAGAGCTGGGGGAGCAAGGCCGGAGAGGAGTCGGTAGAAGACAGAAAGACCACCAACCTGCCTGCGGTGAGTGAGTGAAAGGCCCTCGGAGTTGACTACATCGCAGGAGATTCCAATTATTCTGAAAGCTTTGGCCTCAACAGCGTGAAGCCGAGCAAGGTGTGAGGCAGGAGCACCAGCCCAGAGGGGGGAACAGTATTCCATTGAGCTGCGGATGAAAGCCTTCTATGTGGTGAGGAGCTCAGGTGTGCCAAGGAAGGACTTCGC
The DNA here is from genome assembly GCF_964187855.1 of Myxine glutinosa. Taxonomy (NCBI): domain Eukaryota; kingdom Metazoa; phylum Chordata; class Myxini; order Myxiniformes; family Myxinidae; genus Myxine; species Myxine glutinosa. The sequence continues at coordinate 181,202,012 of NC_136265.1, forward strand.
ACGACGGAGGATGCCCAGTCGGCGACTGGCTTTGGAGGCCAGCTTGGAAATGTGGTTTTCCCAAGAAAGATCATGGCAGATAGTGAGACCCAAAAGCTTGAGCGACAGAACTTCTTGGAGAGGATTGTTGAGAAAGTAGATGGGAGGGTTGTCCAGTCGGTCCTTTCGGAGAGACATTGTAAGAGTGTGAGATTTGTCAGGATTGAAAGACATGTTCCACTTGTTTGACCAGTCTGTGATTTTGTCCAGGTCTGCAGAGAGTGAGGAGGCTGCAGACTGCCGATCTGAGGGATGAGGAATGGAGTGGCAGATAGTGGAGTCATCAGCAAAGAGATAGAGAGGATTTTCCAGAGAGTCGGAGAGATCATTGATGAAGACCAGAAATAGCACAGGGCCCAGAACACTACCTTGGGGAACTCCAGCCAGAACAGGAAGGGAAGATGAGAGAAATCCATTCAGGGCCACACATTGCCTACGACCAGAGAGGAAATCCGCAAGCCACGAGTGGAGATTTCCCTGAATACCATAGGAGGTGAGTTTGGTGAGCAGAGCTGGGTGCCAGACCGTATCGAAGGCATGTGATATGTCAAGTGAGACAGCTCTGATTTCCTGTTTGGCATTGAGGACCTCCATCCATTGTTGAGACAGCAGAAGCAACATGTCCAGAGTAGAATGACCTGGTCTGAATCCAAATTGATGATCAGAGATCAAGCCATTGGAGAAGAGGAAGGATTTAATATCAGAAGCAATGATGGATTCCATGACTTTGCTGATAATTGGGAGCAGGCTGATTGGTCTGTAGTTGCAAGGATCTGTTTTTGCACCTTTTTTGTGTAAAGCGGTAATGTTTGCTGATTTCCAAGATGCTGGCAGATGACCTTGAGCAAAAGAGAGGGTGAAAAGAACAGAGAGAGGGTGAGATAGAACGGCAGAGCAGGATTTTAGGACCCGAGGGCTGATGCCATCTGGTCCAGTTGCAGAATCAGAGTCGAGGTTTGATAAAAACTTCCCCACCTTGTCAGGAGAGAAGGACACAGAGTCCAGGAGCAGTTGGGTTCGACTGGGAAAGGTGGGAACAGAGAGAGATGGGTTTGGGACACAAGATTTTGAGGCAAACACAGAGTTGAGGCATTCGGCTTTGTCACGTGCGGTGTCAACTGTGTAGCCATTTGAGGTAAGGGAGGGGATGGAGGGGGAACAAACACCAGAAACGGATTTGACCAGACGCCACCAGGATTTGGAGGAAGGAGACAGGTTTGAGAGTTCAATCTTGAGTGTGGAGAGATAGTGCTTCCTGGCACTCCTGAGGGTAGAAACACACTTGTTTCGAGCTTGGTGGAAGGAACTGAGATTGCCTTCAGTTGGATTTGCCTTCCAAGATGCAAAGGCAAGTTGTTTCAGGGCAACTGCCTCACCACAAGATTCAGTGTACCATGGACGGGAGGAAGGGTAAGACAACTGAAGACGAGATGGGATAAATCTGTGCATGAGAGAGAGCAGTTTGCTTTGGAAGAATTCCCAGGAAGAATTGATGTCAGAGGCATTAGAGATGGGAGACCAGTCCAGTTGATTGATGGCTGCTTGCAGACCGTGCCAGTCGGCCTGAGTGAAATGCCAGACTCGTTGACGCTGAGGAGGCTCTCTGAGAATGGCCAGAGAGATGTCCACTTTAACAAGCACATGATCAGAAGAACCGATTGGAGCAGAAGAAGAGCAGCAGACATTTGCAGGGAAGTTAGTGATAACCAAGTCCAGAAGAGAAGATACTCCATTGACTGAGATCCGGGTCGGGAAATTGACAGATTGTGTCAGTCCCAATGAGTCGCAGAAGTCCTTTGCTGAGGTGCCATGGCTGGTGAGAGATGAACCCACACCCAGCCAGCTGGCATGATGACAGTTGAAGTCGCCACATATGAGGAAGAGTTTTTTTGTTTTTTTTTTGTATACTGAATCGAGGCTCGTGAAAGAGGTAACATTTACTTCACAAACAAATCAACCAGACAAACAAAATATATAAAAAGCGGGAGCGGAAAACAAGATGGAGAGAGAAGGTGAAGCACACAAACACAACATTTGAGAGCAGGGAGATGTGTGGAAGGGAGAGGGCTTGGGGGGAGGAGGCATGGGAAGGGGGGGGGGGGGTGGAGGGAGAAGTATAAAACACAAGGACACCAAGGACTTCCAGGACAGAAGTTGGTATTTCAAAAAAGTGGATTTGGGTTGAAATTAGCGGGGGTAGAAAAGATCAAGGTTTTGGATGGGGGAATATAAGAGATGGTGGTGAACAGCTGTTTTAAAGACCTGGAGGGTGGAGTGGGATTGAAGAGAGTGAGGGAGTTTGTTCCAGAGGCGGGAGAAAAGAGGAATGAAGGAGTGAAGGTGAGCAGAGAGTCTTGATTTTGGCAGTTTAACCATAAGAGGGTTGCAGGCAGATCTTGTGCGACCTGTAGGAATATTTGCGGGACAGAGTCCAGAGAGAGCTGGGGGGGGCAAGGCCAGAGAGGAGTCGGTAGAAGATGGAAAGACCACCAACCTGCCTGCGGTGAGTGAGTGAGAGGCCCTTGGAGTTAGCTTCATCGCGGGAGATTCCAATGATTCTGAATGCTTTGGTTTCAACAGCGTGAAGACGAGCTAGGTGTGAGGCAGGAGCACCAGCCCAGAGGGGAGAGCAGTATTCCATTGAACTGCGGATGAAAGCCTTGTATGTGGTGAGGAGCTCAGGTGTGCCAAGGAAGGACTTCGCACGACGGAGGATGCCCAGTCGGCGACTGGCTTTGGAGGCCAGATTTGAAATGTGGTTTTCCCAGGAAAGATCATGGCAGATAGTGAGACCCAAAAGCTTGAGTGACAGAACTTCTTGGAGAGGATTATTCAGAAAGTGGATGGGAGGGTTGTCCAGTCGGTCTTTTCGGAGAGACATCGTAAGAGTGTGAGATTTGTCAGGATTGAAAGACATGTTCCACTTGTTTGCCCAGTCTGTGATTTTGTCCAGGTCTGCAGAGAGTGAGGAGGCAGCAGACTGCTGATCTGAGGGATGAAGAATGGAGCGACAGAGAGTAGAGTCATCAGCAAAGAGATACAGAGGATTTTCAAGAGAGTCAGAGAGATCATTGATGAAGACCAGAAAAAGGACAGGGCCTAGAACACTGCCTTGTGGAACTCCAGCCAGAACAGGAAGAGGAGATGAGAGAAACCCATTCAGGGCCACACGTTGACTACGACTAGAGAGGAAGAGAGGAAGTTTGGATGAGTTGATAGAAGTTGGTCCATGTTGTCCGACAGAGAAATGTAAATGGAGTCATCACTGTTTGGAGGACGGTACAGAACACATATGAACAAAAGGTGGGAGCGGAGAGGAAGCCGTAGCCAGAGGTACTCCTGTGGGTGGGGTGGAGAGAGGGCAGTGCAGGGAGAGTGAGGAAGAGAGTTTTTGATAAAGATAGCCACCCCACCACCAGGACGAGGCTCAGGTCTATCGTACCGGAGGAGGGAGTAACCAGGAAGAGATATTAAGGAATCAGAGACATCTTGAAGGAAGAAAGTTTCTGTCAAGCAGATCAAGTCTGGATTTTCAGAAGCAACCTGAATGGAGAGATCAATCAGGTTTGAGCGAAGGCCCCGGATGTTTGAGGTCCATACCGTTAGTGAGGAGAGAGGGGGAGCATCGGGTGCAGGACAGGGGAGGGGAGGGGTAGGGTCAGATGAAGGGTGAGAGGGGGATGTAGGAAGAGCAGTTGATAGTGTGTCAGAGATTACAGAAGAGTTACAAGAAAGGGAAGGATGAGGAGGATGAAAGGTTTGATGGTGATGGAATGAGGCACAGTGAGAGTTTGTTTGAGGGGGGGCAGAGGAAAGTAGAAGGTTGGGGGAGGTGGAGGTATGACATAGAAGGGAGACGAAGTGGGGAGGAGGCAGCTTTGAGAAGGAGGTGGGAGGAGGGAGAATTTGGGAGGGATGGTTGGGGGGGAGATTTGAAGGGGAGGGGCAAGGCGGGAGTTTAGAAAGTGGATGATTAATGAAAGATGAACATATATAACAAATTGGGTTTGTTGTGATTTTCAAGTTAGCGATTCGTTTAAGAACGATGGAGGAGGGATGGAATGAATGAGAATTTAGAGCATGGAGTGATTTGGAATCATAAGAGATTGAATATTTTTTTGAAATGGAATGAGTTGAAGAGGAAATTGAAGGGAGCCTTTTAAATAAGAAGAAAAACAGCGTGTTGTAATAAACCACTGAATAAAACACTGAAGGGGATAGTTGAAACATATTTAAACAGAACTGTGAAGAACAATCTTATATTCACAAAAATACCAATGGGGAGAGGAAGCCTAGAGCGACGACCACAAGTCACTTGAACAGGGCAAAAGGTGGAAGGCAAGGGGAAAATGGGGGCGGGGCGAGACAGCGCACGTGGGCAGAGGCAAAAGCACACGAGGAGAAAGGGAAATAAAAGTTTTTTTTGTTTGTTTTTTTGTTTGTTTTGGGGGGGGGGGTGTGGGGGTTACAACGTTAGACAAATAGTAGATGTTTGGTGAAGCTTGGTGGATAAGGGGAAATCAAAAAAGCTAGCAAAACAGCGAAGGAAGGAACAACCTTCGACGGGGGAAGCCTGAGGCTGCAAGGCCTTGCTCGCGACACGGCAAACAAACGATTAATATATGAAAGATAAACACCGAGAAACTTCCAAGGGGGAAACTATAAGTTCACACACCGAACGATAAATACAGTTTCGACAAAATACAATTGTGAACAGACTTAACTTTGAAAAAACGTGGAGACCGTGTGGACCGTCGAAAACCCCTGCCACCGTCTCCAAGATCTCAGTTCCAAGATCTCGCGAGATGTCGCGAGATCTCGGTTCCACACGAAGTATTGATATGGGCATTGAGGAAGTTAGTTGGGAGTGGAGGAATGGTTGATCAGAGTAGTGATGGCAATGTAGACAGAGCGCGCACAGCTGTAAGGACGAAGGACGGGAGCAGTGGTGAGTTTGACGTGAAGGTGGGAGTGCATCACGGGTCGGTACAACGTCCACTACTATTTGTAGCTGTGATGGAGGTGCTGGCTCGGAACGTAAAAGAGGGTTTACCATGGGAGTTGTTGGAAGCAGATGATCTGGTGTTGATTGCGGAAAGTATGGATGGACTGAAGGAGAAGATGAACAAGTGGAAGGAATGTGTGGAGACAAAAGGTCTGAAGGTGAATATCGGAAAGACGAAGGTGATGGCAAGTGGTAAAGCCTGTGGTGAGGTGGAAAGAACTGGGAAGTGGCCATGTGCTGTGTGCAGGAAGGGTGTCGGACTGTCGGAGTGAACTCCATTCAATGTACAATGTGCGCTGAGTGGGTTCATCCAAAATGTAGTGGTTTGACAGGGTCATCAACCAGTGTGGCAGCTACATTCAAGTGTAAGGTGTGCACAGAGGGAGCTGCAGGTGGAGGAAATGTTGAGGTGGATCTTGGAGACGGCGTGAAGCTGGAAGGTGTGAAAACATTTTTCTACCTTGGAGACATGTTGAATGGAGAAGGTGGATCAGACTCCGCAACGGTTGCTGGAGTGCGATGTGCATGGAAGAAGTTTCGGGAACTGAGTGGCGTGCTGACGAGAAGAGGAGCGTCGTTGAAGCTGAAGGGAAAGGTGGATGCTGCATGTGTGAGAAGTATTATGATTTATGGGAGCGAGACATGGGTAATGAACGTAGAACAGCAACGAAGGCTGGAAAGGGTGGAAATGTGAATGGTTCGGTGGATGCGTGGAGTATCGTTGAGAGAGAGGAAGACAAATGATGGGAATAGAGTCTGTGATGGATGCTGTGAAGAGAAACAGTTTGAGATGGTTTGGTCATGCGTTGAGGAAGGATGAAAGTGACTGGTTGAGAAGATTGATGGAAATGAATGTAGAAGGAAGTAGAGGACGGGGAAGACCGAGAAAGACTTGGCTAAAGATGGTCGAAGAAGAAATGCGGGCAAGGGGGTTAACAAGGGGAGATGTAGAAAATAGGGCAAAATGGAGAAGGTTGTCATGGGGACCGCAAGGCTAAGCCCAGCTCTAGCAGGGAAAATGGCCTTAAAATGCCTGTTATATATGGGCATCAGCGATAGCGAGGCCTGCGACCTTGCGGCCATTTTGTGTGGATCCCTGCACATGTGGACATCAGGGATAGCGAGGCCTGCGATCTTGTGGCCATTTTGTGTGGATCCCTGCGCATATGGGCATCAGCGATAGCGAGGCCTGCGATCTTGTGGCCATTTTGTGTGGATCCCCACGCATATGGGCATCAGGAATAGCAAGGCCTGCAATCTTGTGGCCATTTTGAGTGGATCCCTGCGCATGTGGGCATCGGGGATAGTGAGGCATGCGATATTGCGGACATTTTGTGCTGGATTCCTGCACATGTGGGCATCAGGGATAGCGAGGCCTGTGATCTTGTGGCCATTTTGTGTGGATCCCTGCACATATGGGCATCAGGGATAGCTAGACCGGCGACCTGGCGGCCATTTTGTGTTTATCCCTGCGCATGTGGGCATCAGGGATAGCGAGGCCTGCGATATTGCGGCCATTTTGTGCTGGATTCCTGCACATGTGGGCATCAGGGGATAGCGAGGCCTGCGATCATGTGGCCATTTTGTGTGGATCCCTGCGCATATGGGCATCAGGGATAGCGAGGCCGGCGACCTGGTGGCCATTTTGTGTGGATCCCTGCGCATGTGGGCATCAGGGATAGCGAGGCCTGCGATATTGTGGCCATTTTATGCTGGATTCCTGCACATGTGGGCATCAGGGGATAGCGAGGCCTGCGATCATGTGGCCATTTTGTGTGGATCCCTGCGCATATGGGCATCAGGGATAGCGAGGCCGGCGACCTGGCAGCCATTTTGTGTTTATCCCTGCACACGTGGGCATCAGGGATAGCGAGGCCTGTGATCTTGTGGCCATTTTGTGTGGATCCCTGCGCATGTGGGCATCAGGGATAGCGAGGCCTGCGATCTTGTGGCCATTTTGTGTGGATCCCTGCGCACGTGGGCATCAGGGATAGCGAGGCCTGCTCAAATCCGAATGTTACCCAAATCTCTTTGGGCTCGTCTGAAATTGTGAATATGGCCAAGGCCAAGATTGTAAAAAGATGGCACCACCACGAAGGGCAGGTTTTGTTACAGATTAATCTGGAGGTGACCTTACCTGTTAGGCTCCCACTGTTTTCCCGTCCCGCAGACAGCAGGTGGCTCTCTCCTGGCTAAGACTTGGGCACTGTCACCTTAATTCGTACCTTCACAGGACAGGGTGTCACCCCACCGGGCCCAGCGACACCTGTCGACCTGCAGGAAATCCGAACATTTAACCCACTTGTTTCGAGAATGCCGCCAATATGAATATATGATGGGCCGATGACCGATGTTGCTCCTATTTAAAATCATTAGAGAGGCGATGATTGGCTTGCCTGATCTCAGTGATCTGCCAATCATTTTCGGTCATGTAAACCTGAAGCTGAAGCTTCCTCGACTCTGCAAGGCGGGTCTAGGTTTTTTTTTTGGGGTTTCTTTTTTTAACGAGCGGCACCCATATCATTTTAAACGAGCGGGACCCACATAGTTTTAAACAAACCCATATAGTTTTATGGATCTGCCATGGCTCCTGCTTTCACCACCGATTTGTCTCTGCGAGTGGCGTATATAGAGCCGGCGGATCTGAAAACTACTTTAAATTCAAATAAAGAAGAAGAAGAACGCGATAAAAGCTGTGTCCGTTTTTGAAGAAGAAGGCGTTTTTAGGAAGAAGAGGACTCCGTTGCGGCCGTTTTCGGGAGAATGGCGAGCGTTGTTGCATCGACGTTGCTCAGGGTGAAACGACCCCGCACCGCGGACCCCGTCGACGCGTTACTTGTGTCGTGTAAGCGACGGCGGTGCCAGCAGCTGTCCCTAGTGAGCGACCTCGGACCTGTACAACAGCAGCTTTTTCGCCTTGCAGCGACTGTGTCTTCGCAGGTACGTCAGGTGTGCACCAGGTGGGCAAATGAAATCTTTCTCTTTGCCAGACTGTGTTGACTGTGCCAGATGTGCCAGACTGTGCCAGATGTTGATGTTTTCTGCTCTCCGACAACGTTACGAACTCGTGGCGTGTTGTGACGGCGCCGCCATTTGATTTGGAACGGACTCAGCGGCCTGTCCATCTGGTTCTACTCTAGGGTTAGCTAGGCCATTGTGGGCCAGTGCTCTTGCCAAGTACCATACCTGGTGTTCGGTGTCTAATTTACTTTCTTTGTACTTTATGAACGATCGGACGTGCCATATGAGACGCGGCCATGATGGGCTACACCACGACCACGGTGTCTGCCCGTACCCTACTTGCCCTTGGTACTTACCTTTATGTTTATTGGCCCGTCTTGTCACAGCAGGTGTGTGTGTGTGTGTGTGTGTGTGTGTGTGTGTGTGTGTGTGTGTGTGTGTGTGTGTGTGTAGGAGGAGGATGTGTGTGGGAGTGGAGTGTGTGGGAGTGGAGTGTGTGTGTGTGGGAGTGGGAGGGGGGTGTTTGTGTGGGAGGGGTGTGTATGTGTGGGAGGGGTGTGTATGTGTGGGAGGGGTGTGTATGTGTGGGAGGGGTGTGTATGTGTGGGAGGGGTGTGTATGTGTGGGAGGGGTGTGTATGTGTGGGAGGGGTGTGTATGTGTGGGAGGGTGTGTATGTGTGGGAGGGGTGTGTATGTAGGATGTTGTAGACTGTAGAGGTGGCATACATGACCTTTGATTTGTCTAATCTGGGTTCCATTCCCGACCGAGTACGCAGGGAATTACATCACAAAGTGTGCAGTCCCTTGGATGGACGTTAAGTTGGTGAATGTTAAAGATCCCATGGTGTCCTTTGTGAAGAGCAGGCGAGTTATCTCCGGGACTTTGAACAAATCTCATATTCCTGCCACATTCACGCCTGGCCAACTGATCGTGAAAGACTTGGGCTAAAACTCTCCACTGTGACCTGACAAGAATGTGGGAATGAACGGGTTCGTTAAAGTAGTAGTGGTGGTAGGTATGATGTTGGTAGTCGTCGATATATTTGTCATAGTACATTTCGTTTTCGTCCTAAGTTACACAGTTGTACATTTTACCTTTGGATGTCTGTTTACCTGTCTGATTAACTTGTTTGTCTGCAGGAGGAAGCGTTGGGAAATCCAGTCCGTGATGTTTTACGGAACCAAAGAGCGTGTCATTTTCGCCGACCGGGATCTGGAAACAGGATAGCCCTCGCCGCTGCACCGTTGAGGAAGCAGTCTGCTCGGGCCAGCTGTCAGGCGAGCAGCCGAGCCGGTCGATATAGGGCCGTGGCAAGCTTTAGGTCTTTGGCTGAGGGACCGGAGGAACTAGACGGAGTTCCGGATGGGGAAGGAGTCGAGAAGAAAGATTTGGATCCCGGAGTGCGTCTTGATGGAAGTCTGCAGCCAAGTGATGTGACCGAGGAGGTAAAAGAATTCTTCAAGTTTCTCGATGTAGTTCATGAAGAGGAAGAAGATTCATGCGGTGGAAAAAGAGAGATGTCCCTGGTATGCACGTTTGCTCTTGATGTGATGTGGAGATATTTTGAGACACCAAAGTGCTAAACCGTTGACCGTTTGACATGCCGGACGGTTTAACGTCTTCTCGCCAACAGGGCTCGGGTTGTCCCGGCACAGATGATGTGCTTTGCAATTCTGTGCGAATGGTACGGGAGTTGGCGATAAGCGGTGTTGGCTCGGAGCATCGCGATAGCGGCGATGTCTATGTGTATGACATTTACTACTCGGCGACTCCTGGTGTGTCGGACGCTGAGGACGTGTTGTCGGTCATGCCATTGAACGCCTGGGATGACCTGGTGAGGCGGACTATCTGGTTCTGTCCAATGTAGCTTCTCACATTCTCCATTGCTTCTTGTCATAGATCAGCCAAACATGGAAAAGTCCTCTAGAAACCATTTTCACAGCATTTTTATTATTAATGGCAGACATCCATGCTGGATCAATTACTCCTTGGATGAGGAAGAAGATGAGGGTGGTTGCCACCCTCAATTTTGAATTTAAAGGTCATTGCAAGATCAAATAAGGTCAAATTTTGTATTTTTTGGACCTTGCATTAATTTAAAACCACATTCGATATACTACAACAACAACCCATATATCTATTCATAAAACTGTTCATTGTCATGTAGATGTAACCTGCGTATACAATGAACAGGTATACTTTGTATCTTACACAGTATGGCATAATGTAACACAAAAGTGTGATTTTATTGTATGAAAGACATGTACAGGGTGTCCCCGATTAACGTCCTCACGCCCGGCGTCATCACGCTCAACGTCAAAAATCAGTAATAGGGAAACTGGTGAAGCGGTTTAGAGAAACAGTGCGTGTACAAAACAAACAACAGGCATTTTAAAGGCCATTTTCCCTGCAAGAGCGGGGGTTAGCCTTGCTAACCCCATGACAATTGTCATGGTCCCCATGACAATCTTCTCCATTTTGCCCTATTTTCTGCATCTCTCCTTGTTAACCCCCTTGCCCGGATTTCTTCTTCCACCATCTTTAGCCAAGTCTTTCTCGGTCTTCCCCGTCCTCCTTCCTTCTACATTCATTTCCATCACTCTTCTCAACCAGTCACTTTCATCCTTCCTCAACACATGACCAAACCATCTCAACCTGTTCCTCTTCACAGCATCCATCACTGGCTCTATTCCCATTATCTTTCGCAATTCATCATTTGTCTTCCTCTCTCTCAACGATACTCCACACATCCACCGAACCATTCGTATTTCCACCCTTTCCAACCTTCGTTGCTGCTCTTCGTTCATTACCCATGTCTTGCTCCCATAAATCATAACACTTCTCACACATGCAGCATACACCTTTCCCTTCAGCTTCAACGACACTCCCCTCCTCATCAGCATGCCACTCAGTTCCCGAAACTTCTTCCATGCACATCTCACTCTTGCAACCGTTGCCGAGTCTGATCCACCTTCTCCATTCAGCACGTGTCCGAGGTAACAAAATGTTTTCACACCTTCCAGCTTCACGCCGTCTCCAAGATCCAACTCAACATTTCCTCCATCTGCAGCTCCCTCTGTGCACACCTTAACACTTGAATGTAGCTGCCACACTGGTTAATGACCCTCTCAAACCACTACATTTTTGATGAACCCACTCAGCGCACATTGTACATTGAATGAAGTTCACTCCAACACCCTTCCTGCAAACAGCACACGGCCACTTCCCAGTTCTTTCCACCTCACCACATGCTTTACCACTTGCCATCACCTTCGTTTTTCCGATATTCACCTTCAGACCTTTTGTCTCCATACATTCCTTTCACTTGTTCATCTTCTCCTTCAGTTCATCCATACTTTGTGCAATCAACACCAGATCATTGCATACAACAACTCCAACAAACTCCAACAAGTTGTTGCATACAACAATAACAAAGTGCGTGTGAAAGTTAAACATCAGTGTTATGGAAACTGGTGAGGCGGTTTAGAGAAAGAGGGTTTGTGAAAGTTAAACATCAGTGTTATGGAAACTGGTGAGGCGGTTTTGAGAAAGAGGGTTTGTGAAAGTTAAAAATATGTGATATGGAAACTTGTGAAGCGGTTTAGAGAAACAGTGTATGTAAAAGTTAAAAATATGTGATGGGGAAACTTGTGAAGTAGTTTAGAGATGGATGGTTTGTGAAAGTTAAAAATATGTGATCGGGAAACTTGTGAAGTAGTTTAGAGATGGATGGTTTGTGAAAGTTAAAAATATGTGATAGGGAAACTTGTGAAGTAGTTTAGAGATGGATGGTTTGTGAAAGTTAAAAATATGTGATGGGGAAACTTGTGAAGCAGTTTAGAGATGGATGGTTTGTGAAAGTTAAAAATATGTGATCGGGAAACTTGTGAAGTAGTTTAGAGATGGATGGTTTGTGAAAGTTAAAAATACTAGGGCATGCCCGTACTATATCTATATCTAAAATTATATCCCCCCCTCTATTTACATGAAATGGTTTGGTTCATGAAATGTTTTGGTCCATTCGCAACGCCAAAGCGAACGGCGAACGCTTTACATGAAATGGTTTGGTTCATGAAATGTTTTGGTCCATTCGCAACGCCAAAGCGAACGGCGAACGGCTTGCGAGTACAGTGACAATACAATCCCCCCGGGGTCCCCCCCTCTATTTATATCCCCCCTCTATCGAGAAATTATTATTTTCTCCGGAAGAAATCGAATTACGTACCGTAATGGCGCACGCGCTGGGCTCAGCATCAGCTCGCTCTCACATCGGCCACGCCTACGCAATAACGCGTTCTGTGATTGGATGCCGGAAGTGCAGTCCTCACTGTCCGGAAGGTCGTATATCGCAGTTACGATGAATCGCAAATTCGTTTTTATTAGTTTTAAAACATAGTTTAACGCCAACATAGCGCCAACATAGTTTGCAAACGTGAAATAAATGAATACGCTCTCAAATGTGCCATCCGAGGCAGAGTGTGTTCGCCACGTTCGGCACACGCGATAGCTCGCTGCTCTCTGATTGGTTGAATCGTTTTTTGGACATAGCTCGGTAAGTAATTGTCCGATTAATATGAAACCTTGAAAAGGCACATTCTCGGGTCCCCAGCAATATACCTGGCAAGTTTCAAGTATATCGGACCCGTGGTTGTCGAGAAACAGCGGTCACAGACAAATAAACGTACAAACAAACAAACGTACAAACAAACAAACGTACAAACAAACAAACACACAGAGATTACTGGAATTATAGATAGATGTGATAGGGAAACTTGTGAAGTAGTTTAGAGATGGATGGTTTGTGAAAGTTAAAAATATGTGATCGGGAAACTTGTGAAGTAGTTTAGAGATGGATGGTTTGTGAAAGTTAAAAATATGTGATAGGGAAACTTGTGAAGTAGTTTAGAGATGGATGGTTTGTGAAAGTTAAAAATATGTGATCGGGAAACTTGTGAAGTAGTTTAGAGATGGATGGTTTGTGAAAGTTAAAAATATGTGATCGGGAAACTTGTGAAGCAGTTTTGAGAAAGAGGGTTTGTGAAAGTTAAAAATATGTGATAGGGAAACTGATTAAGCGGTTTCGAGAAACAGTGTTTGTGAAAGTTAAAAAATATGTGATGGAGAAACTGGTGAAGCAGTTTGGAGAAAGAGGGTTTGTGAAAGTTAAAAATATGTGATATAGAAACTTGTGAAGCAGTTTAGAGAAACAGTGTATGTAAAAGTTAAAAAATATGTGATGGGGAAACTTGTGAAGCAGTTTAGAGATGGATGGTTTGTGAAAGTTAAAAATATGTGATCGGGAAACTTGTGAAGCAGTTTAGAGATGGATGGTTTGTGAAAGTTAAAAATATGTGATCGGGAAACTTGTGAAGCAGTTTAGAGATGGATGGTTTGTGAAAGTTAAAAATATGTGATGGGGAAACTTGTGAAGCAGTTTTGAGAAAGAGGGTTTGTGAAAGTTAAAAATATGTGATATGGAAACTTGTGAAGCGGTTTAGAGAAAGAGGGTTTGTGAAAGTTAAAAATATGTGATATAGAAACTTGTGAAGCAGTTTAGAGAAACAGTGTATGTAAAAGTTAAAAAATATGTGATGGGGAAACTTGTGAAGCAGTTTAGAGATGGATGGTTTGTGAAAGTTAAAAATATGTGATCGGGAAACTTGTGAAGCAGTTTAGAGATGGATGGTTTGTGAAAGTTAAAAATATGTGATATGGAAACTTGTGAAGCGGTTTAGAGAAAGAGGGTTTGTGAAAGTTAAAAATATGTGATATAGAAACTTGTGAAGCAGTTTAGAGAAACAGTGTATGTAAAAGTTAAAAAATATGTGATGGGGAAACTTGTGAAGCAGTTTAGAGATGGATGGTTTGTGAAAGTTAAAAATATGTGATGGGGAAACTTGTGAAGCAGTTTTGAGAAAGAGGGTTTGTGAAAGTTAAAAATATGTGATATGGAAACTTGTGAAGCGGTTTAGAGAAAGAGGGTTTGTGAAAGTTAAAAATATGTGATGGAGAAACTGGTGAAGCAGTTTAGAGAAAGAGGGTTTGTGAAAGTTAAAAATACGTGATAGGGAAACTGGTGAAGTGGTTTAGAGAAAGAGGGTTTGTGAAAGTTAAAAATATGAGATAGGGAAACTGGTGAAGCGGTTTAGAGAAAGAGGGTTTGTGAAAGTTAAAAATATGTGATAGGGAAACTGGTGAAGCGGTTTAGAGAAAGAGGGTTTGTGAAAGTTAAAAATATGTGATAGGGAAACTGGTGAAGCGGTTTCGAGAAACAGTGTGTGTGAAAGTTAAAAATATGTGATTTGGAAACTGGTGAAGCGGTTTCGAGAAACAGTGTGTGTGAAAGTTAAAAATATGTGATAGGGAAACTGGTGAAGTCGTTTAGAGAAAGAGGGTTTGTGAAAGTTAAAAATATGTGATGGAGAAACTGGTGAAGCAGTTTAGAGAAAGAGGGTTTGTGAAAGTTAAAAATATGTGATAGGGAAACTGGTGAAGCGGTTTAGAGAAAGAGAGTTTGTGAAAGTTAAAAATATGTGATCGGGAAACTGATGAAGCGGTTTAGAGAAAGAGGGTTTGTGAAAGTTAAAAATATGTGATAGGGAAACTGGTGAAGCGGTTTAGAGAAAGAGGGTTTGTGAAAGTTAAAAATATGTGATAGGGAAACTGGTGAAGCGGTTTAGAGAAAGAGGGTTTGTGAAAGTTAAAAATATGTGATGGAGAAACTGGTGAAGTGGTTTAGAGAAAGAGGGTTTGTGAAAGTTAAAAATATGTGATAGGGAAACTGGTGAAGCGGTTTAGAGAAAGAGGGTTTGTGAAAGTAAAAAATATGTGATAGGGAAACTGGTGAAGCAGTTTAGAGAAAGAGGGTTTGTGAAAGTTAAAAATATGTGATAGGGAAACTGGTGAAGCGGTTTCGAGAAACAGTGTGTGTGAAAGTTAAAAATATGTGATTTGGAAACTTGTGAAGCGGTTTAGAGAAAGTGTGTGTGAGAAAGTTAAAAATAAGTGATCGGGAAACTGGTGAAGCGGTTTCAAGAAAGAGGGTTTGTGAAAGTAAAAAATATGTGATGGGGAAACTGGTTAAGCGGTTTCGAGAAAGTTTGTGAAAGTTAAAAATATGTGATAGGGAAACTGGTGAAGCGGTTTAGAGAAAGAGGGTTTGTGAAAGTCAAAAATATGTGATGGGGAAACTGGTGAAGCGGTTTCGAGAAAGTGTGTGTGAGAAAGTTAAAAATATGTGATAGGGAAATTTGTGAAGCGGTTTAGAGAAAGTGTGTGTGAGAAAGTTAAAAATATGTGATAGGGAAACTTGTGAAGCGGTTTGGAGAAACTGTGTGTGTGAAAGTTAAAAATATGTGATAGGGAAACTTGTGAAGCGGTTTAGAGAAAGTGTGTGTGAGAAAGTTAAAAATATGTGATAGGGAAACTTGTGAAGCGGTTTGGAGAAACTGTGTGTGTGAAAGTTAAAAATATGTGATAGGGAAACTTGTGAAGTGGTTTGGAGAAACTGTGTGTGTGAAAGTAAAAAATATGTGATAGGGAAACTTGTGAAGCGGTTTGGAGAAACTGTGTGTGTGAAAGTTAAAAATATGTGATAGGGAAACTTGTGAAGCGGTTTGGAGAAACTGTGTGTGTGAAAGTAAAAAATATGTGATAGGGAAACTTGTGAAGCGGTTTGGAGAAACTGTGTGTGAAAGTTAAAAATATGTGATAGGGAAACTTGTGAAGCGGTTTGGAGAAACTGTGTGTGTGAAAGTTAAAAATATGTGATAGGGAAACTTGTGAAGCGGTTTGGAGAAACTGTGTGTGAGAAAGTTAAAAATATGTGATAGGGAAACTTGTGAAGCGGTTTGGAGAAACTGTGTGTGTGAAAGTTAAAAATATGTGATAGGGAAACTTGTGAAGCGGTTTGGAGAAACTGTGTGTGTGAAAGTTAAAAATATGTGATCGGGAAACTTGTGAAGTGGTTTGGAGAAACTGTGTGTGTGAAAGTTAAAAATATGTGATAGGGAAACTTGTGAAGTGGTTTGGAGAAACTGTGTGTGAGAAAGTAAAAAATCGGTGATATGGAAACTTGTGAAGCAGTTCTGTCAATCCTATCATACCAACATTCCTTTAGATTTTTTTTGTTGTTGTTCATTCATACGTTCATGTGCCTGGTCTATATTGCCATTGTGGAGAAGACGGCCTGATTTCTGCATCACAAAGTGGCCACTTGTGAACTCTTAATAGAATGCTGGATTTTGCCTGGGAAGCTCCACCTTGTCCCAGATATGAATTGAGAACCACCTTGCATAGTTTGCATGGTCGAGAGAAAACATCCATGACACCATCTATCCAACGCACTGAACATACAGGTTGAAGTCTCCCTCCCTTAGAGAACACATACATTGTATGGCAACCAGTTCAAGCTCAAATACCATTGCCCAGCACCGAAATTGTGGAATGTGGCTGGTTTTCCATGTGCTGAAATCCGTAGGCTCATCATATGGAGCCATTGACAAGATGTCGGTTTCATAAGCTGGAGATTGTCGCAAGTGTAGAGCAGCTGCTGTCACTTGGTGCACATATCGATATCTGGTGAAGTGTGACCCCTTCAGTGTTGCATCAGCCCTACCAGAGGTGGTGATTTCAGATTGCACAAGAATGTTGGTCCATCCACTTCCATTGAACAAGTCCCCGAAAACCTAGAAGCTGTATTTATTTACACAGGTTCAGACTGAAATTGTACTTCACAAGCATACATGCTTTACATATCTAATATGGCCATTCAAGGTAAATGCCATGCTAATGGAGAAATAAGATGGGGAACAAGTTTGAGACTTATTTCATTGAATTTCTTGACCTCCAAAACTTGTGACTTGGTACCAAAATTTTAATTGTAGCTAAAGCCGAGAAAAATATATTTCCGGTCTCTGGTCAGCGCGCGCATCGATTTTGACCCTGCGCGTCAACAATTTTTTTTATTTTTCTTCATTTCCAACGGTACCTACAAGTACAACAGCGCGCGCCTGTTATTGCCGGGCCGGCGTGCTATCCCGGGAAATACGGGTCTGTGAAGGTCGCCATTGGTATCGACGTTCGCGCACGGTTCTCCCCTACAAAACTACGTTTAGTTTAGGATTTGCATATCCAAAGATTCCAAAGATATGAGTAGTGATGTGTGCCGTGACGGCATGAATCCAATCGGCTGGATATTGTCATTTATTGAAACGAACACGTTCGTTGTCGGGTTCGTGTGAAGCAACCAGAAGGCCTAGAGAGCTGCGGATGGTCTCGTTAGTTAGGCCTGGATGCTATCTCGTTTGTCATGAATTTGTAGGTGTCTGTGATAATCTGGTGGACTGGGAGAAGAGATCGTGGGAAACCATCGGCCTGTTAGACCACTTGCGCATGCGCAGTGTTGACGCGATCGACGCATTGGAATGTTTGATGGTACTTCGAGGCAGACTCGGCGTCAGAACAAATCTAATCGGGGGGCATTAGGGTAACCGCAAGGGAGGGGGGGGGGGCACAAACTGCCGTTCGATAACTCAATCTATGATGTAAATGCTTGATAGTAAGAGTTTGCCCTCAACCAGCACACCAACCCAGTTCGAATTTAAAAACATGCTGCAAAGTCACACACACACACACACACACACACACACACACACACACACACACACACACACACACGCACACGCACACACCTACGTGCAAGCCACGTCTTTCTCTTTCTCTCTGTCGCTCTCTCCCTCTCTCTCCCTCTCTCACACACACTGCACTGTGCGTCATTAGAACATCATTTGAAATAGACTGTATACTCCACTCTTAAAAAGCAGACAGACCCAAAAATCAATCAACATTTTGCATAATAATCATGAAAACCAAGGCTGGCTTGGTAGTTAGGCAGTTAAGAGGAAGCATCGTTCATTTTTTCAGGAAAGCACCAATTTGGCACAGATGTAGTATGGACCGATACAATTGTTTTCCTGAGGGGCGCCCAAAAATTCAGAAAATTCAAAAAATCCAAAAAAATATTCTGGATGCCGTGAAAAAGGGGAGAAAACAGGTATTGATTCGAACTGTAGATTTTGATATTGTGGTCTTGGCAATAGCACACTACTTTACCTCCCAGTCACACGGTGTGGAGGAACTCTGGATTGCCATTGGCACTGGTAAAAGCTACCGCTACCTTGCCATCCATAAAATTGCCACCGGCCTTGGCCGCAGGAAGTCCGAGTCTTTGCCATTATTTCATGCCTTCACTGGCTGCGACAGTGTCATATTTTGCCCAAATTGGGAAAAAGACAGCCTGGAAGGCTTGGGAGGCATACCCCAGCATCACGCAGACATTTCATGCTCTCGATTATAGGCCATCTGTGGACGCTATTACTATGGAACTACAGAGCATAGAAAGATATGTTGCCATCCTCTATGACCGGACTACCGAGATAAAGACGGTGAATGACATGCGCCGACACTTGCTCACGAAGAAGGCAAGAACAATTGATCACATTCCCCCAACAGCAGACGCCTTCGAACAACACCAAAAACGTGCATGTTTTCAGGCTGGACACGTATGGAGTCAGGCACTTGTGCCCTACCCAGAACTTCCATCACCAGCTGATTGGGGCTGGATGAAAACAGGGACTTCTTGGACACCAATTTGGACCACAATACCACTGATACAGGAGGCATGTTCAGAGCTTACAAGCTGCCATTGTAAGTCGGCCTGTAAAGGCAACTGTAAATGCTCCAGGGCAAATCTGCCCTGCACATCACTGTGACTGCGATGGACAGTGCTTGTAGTACTACGCGTCTGTGCGAGAGCCTCCACCTTTCAAGTGCCCAAAATATTTTAAGTTAAAACTGCAACTGTGTGTAAATTTGATTAATTAATACCATTCCATTGTTATCAGAGACCAATAAAACAATGTGTATCACTTGGAATTGAAATTTTACTTAAAATACTAAGAGATTCAAGGAAAATGGAAACACCATGGCGGCCATCTTGAAATTAAAGATGATGGATGCCAATCTTTATGCAATTGATCCCATTGGATTCAGAGACCATGAAAACATGGGGTAAGACACTGGAACTGTGGTGTTATCGCTCATAGTATAGAAGTTATTGAGGTAAATAGGTCACAGAGGGTGGTCATGTTGAAATTCAATATGGCGGCCACCAGGGGTTCTGAATTTTTGGGCGCCCCTCAGGAAAACAATTGTATAGGTCCATACTACAACTACATCTGTGCCAAATTTGGTGCTTTCCTGAAAAAATGAATGATACGCCCTATTTTTCGGTCTTAACTGCCTAAGTAAAGTAAGTATGGCACCAAAGGCTTGGCCTGGGGATGGGTGTTCGGGGGGGCACAATAATTCATTTGGGGGGGGGGGCATGGCCCGCGAATGCCCTCCCATGACACCGACCCTGCTTCGAGGCGATCTCGAGAATGAAATGGCAGTCTATAATATGCTTGAAGAACTTAATGATTTTCAAAATAAATACATTTTAAAATAACTTATGAAGCTTGTGTTCGTTATTTACAAAAAGGCCTACCAGTACCAGTCCCATTGGCTGTCTTTAATTTCTCTCTGGACGGCACCACGGCAGATGAGGAGGACCGCAATGCATGAGGACACAAACAACACCTCTATATGTGCAATCCATGCTTTTCAAAAAGAAAAAACGCATCGCCGCATCAATTCTGGAACTTTGATCTGACCAGAGACCAGCAATATATATTTTTTGGCCTAATATGGAAGCAAGCATGCATCGAAAATGAGTTTTAATGGTGGCCATTTTGAAAATGACATTTTATTGGCGGCCTAGACATGCTCAGATAACAAGTGTCCTCCTCTTAAATGAAAGAGGGGGTAAAAACAACTGCAAGTGTGCAAACTTTGCCGGTTTTCCCCTAATCTACTCGACTACCTGTAATCCTTGGGTCCAAGTGTCCCGATCTCAAACCAGTTGAGTGAATAACTTTGAGGGAAAGCAATAACCGTCGTTTACTCTGCGGGGTTTTTTGGAGTAATATTTATTTGTGACGTCACAGCCATTTAACACTCAATCGTTTGGGGAGGTGAAGGGGGAGGAGACTGTGGTGGCGGTTTTGAGGGTGAAGTTTCACTGAATACTGCTCGGTTAGTGTTAACACTCGATGATTAGTGTGACCTGTTACAATGATCATAAAGTGATGACTGTGGTTTTGAATTGCACGCTCACCAAAGGATGGCCATAAACCCTTTCTGTGATGCGTCTTGGCCCAACCGAGTCAGGAATGAGAGGTGCACGTTCCTCTTTCATACCGAGTGCTCCATGAGTGGCTCGTTCTTCGGGCTCGACACCGTGTTTATGGGGGAAGGCCTTTCTCGTTTATCTCCCTGACATTGTCTCTCACCCTAGATATTTCATGTCGAGGAGGGTATGGAGGAAGCTTACGAAGATGAGGATGACGAAAATGAAGAAAGTAACTGGAGGAATGATTATCCAGATGAAGATTGTGAGGATGAAGGAAGTTCAGCATATGGTAAGGACACCTCTGTCTGTCTAACTGTGAACAAGATATCTCAAATAGTTGTGGACAGATTTGGAATAAATTTTGTGGAGAGGTTGGGAATGTGACACGGACAAAATGATTAGATTTTGGTGAAGATCCGGATCCTGATCTGAATCCGATAAATTCAAAAGTGATTCTTCACCATTGAGAGATAGGACAAAGAAACAATATATCTCATGATATCTCAAAGTTGTGGACGGATTCGGATGAAACTTGGACAGGTTTGGTGTGTGACAAGGAGGAACTGATGAAACTTTGGTGAAAATTTGAATACGGATACTGATCCAAGCATTTTGTTTAATTCTTAAAAGATTCTTCCCCTTTGGGTGATGGACCTAAAAATGATATATAGCATGATGTTTCAAAAAGTTGTGGACTGCTTATGACAAAACCTGGGTGAGTTGGTCAGGTGACGATAATAAGCAATTCAATTTTTATTCAGATCTGAATCCAGATCCGGCCTATCAATGGGATACAAAAAGTAAACTGTTCAGCCTGGTGGATGTATGCTCTCTGCCGAGTGCCGTTTTAGTTATTTATATATTTTTAATGATGTACACAATTCAAATCCATTTTATGAACTGTTTGAGCACAGGTGTCCTCCGGTCACGTCGTGCAGTAAAATCAAACAGAGTACTGTACTTTGGCAAGTTTACTTTTTGAAGAGACCGCGATATGTTGTTGCCGTGGCTGTTGACAACTCTCTCGTTACCGGTTGGTCGTATTTTCATGTTGTTCTGCCTGCATGCTTGATTGTACTGCAGACAGTGACAGGTCCAACGACGGCGGGAGCTCGGACACAGAACGGAGACCAGGTCGGGAAAGCTGTGCGTTGTTCGGGCAAGATTGGCATGGCGGGTACGACAGCGTTCCGATGTTTTGAGACGCGGTGCAGGATCGTATCTCGGTGTCCGTTACCCACTTTTGATTATCATGGATTCTTGCAGCAATGGTTGCCACGGTCCATAACCGAGAAAGCGTTTCTGTACGACTCGAGGAGTGGACTATTTACGTTTTAAGGGCTGTTTGTTCTGAAGCTCCAGCCATAATTTATTTGAAAACCTTGGCCTTGTCTTGTCCTTCACGTTATGTATTACAATTGCATTATATTACCCACACGTTTTGTCTGAAAATGATTTGGATGATGTATTTTTATCAAGGCTAGCTTGTTCAGAGGGAATTGTGAAGTCCCGATTTGTAAACTTTATTGGGTGGAAGTGGGGCGACAACACGCTGCGCATTCTTTGAAGAAATTTTCCGTTTGATCTCCTGCGGGTTGTGAAATCCAAGTATGCCTGGTATTTTATGTTTGTATTTGCACTCATCACTCAGACATGCGGTGTGACATAAATAAAGACGTTATTTTGTATTCCTATTTTCTGTTGTTTTCACAGGTCGAGGCTCATGGAAGAGCTGCACAACCGAAGCCTGCAGGTCGACAACCCGGCAATACAATGAAGAGGAAAAGGCGGAAAGGGACAAAAGAGGAAATTATATGAATCCTAACATGAGCGACTGGAACGGCACTTGGTAGAGCGCATACCTCCGCCAGGCTGAACAGTTTGTTTTGTA
This sequence comes from Myxine glutinosa, assembly GCF_964187855.1. Lineage (NCBI taxonomy): Eukaryota > Metazoa > Chordata > Myxini > Myxiniformes > Myxinidae > Myxine > Myxine glutinosa. The sequence continues at coordinate 181,224,142 of NC_136265.1, forward strand.
TTCCACTAATAGGCCGGACCTGGATCCGGACCTGAACCAAAATCGAAATAGCTAGCTCATGTCACCTACCCAACTCCTCCACCAAGTTTTTGTCATAACTCCTCCACAACTTGTTGGGATATCTTGCGATATATATTATTGTTTTTGGCCCAATCTCTCAATGGGGAAGAATCACTTTTTAAGAAATTCTCGTGTCTGGATCCACATTCGGATCTTCACCAAAATCAGATCATTTCTTCCTCATCACAAACCCAACGTCTCCACCGAATTTCATCCGAATCTATCCACGACCTTTTGAGATATCCTGTTCACAGACGAACAAACAGGGGTGAGGACATAACATTCGTCCACCTTCGGGGGGTGGAAGTAATGATGTCGCCATCTTAAGAATAGGTGGTGTTGGTGTTGGCTTCGGTGTTGGTGTTGTAGCCTGGTGTTGGCGTAGCGGTTAGGGTGCCGGCTTGGGATCCTAGGATCCTGGGTTCGAATCCCGGTTGATCGCTGAATTAACGCCAGCGGGGTTGGCTCAGCCTGTCATCCTTCCGAGGTCGGCGAATTGAGTACCAGCTTGCTGGGATGAATGATCACGGTGTGTACCCCGATTTAGAATAGGTACACCGTATCCCTGCACATCGTAAGAGGCGACCAAGGGTTGGCGTCAGGAAGGGCATCCGGCCATAAAAACATTGCCTCAAACAGGGCACCATGATTGTCATGGGGCCCGCAAGGCTAACCCCCGCTCTAGCGGGGAAAATGGCCTTAAAACGATCATTCATTCATTCATTCATTCATTCATCCTAAGAATGATTCTCATTAATGGCTTAAGAGTCGTCGTCAACTTGGGAATGGCTATTTCTCCCAAAATAATCGGATGGAATGTTTAAAAATGCCAACTTGTGCCCAAGTCGGGATGCTTTGTATCGAATTTAACTATTTCACCATGTTTCCAGTTCTGCGGCCTTTATAAGGAGTTTCCACAGGGTGGCAGGATATCCCAGAGGAATGCACATTCACCTCTGAGCTGGCTAGTATTTGGTTGGAATCTCGACCCAGCTATAAACTACCATGCTGATGTTTCGCAGGCCATGAATGCGTTTACCATCCCTCGGATGTATGTTCAGCCGGGCATCTCTTCTGCCAGCATTGGCTTGTGGACGTTAAAGATCCCACTGTGTCCATCACGTTGTGGACGCAAGCTATCACCGACACTGACCAAATTCCTGCCTTGATTGTGGGTGGAGTATGGTCTGGTCTTGTGTAGGCCTTGACACATCGGCTTGCGCCATTTTCCAGCTCACACTCTGTGTCATGGTTGTCTTGGAAGCAGCCCTTTTCCTAAAAACAAATTCACCTTTCCAGGTCATTCACATGTCTAATATGAACAGTCCTCTGGTTATGAAGGGCAACCACGATCGGGGGTTTTACGAAAGCGGATTTGGAAGATTATCCCAGGATAGTGCTTGGAGGGACTTTAGTTTGCACGAAAAGAGCGAGGGCAGCGAAGCAACTTTTGGTAGACATTTTCACTGCAAGCTAACGGTGGTTTCAGACCGATGGAGTCTGGAAGAGACCTGTATGCCACAAATGAAGAAGATTATGAGAGTGACGTGTTGGAACACAAAGGTCAGGTGTTCTCAGACGATGCATTTTTGGATTTCCAACCGCTCGCTCATGAAGAGGTCATCCTGCCTCGCACGGTTTTGTACCTTTTGTTGGCCGGTCTGGCGGTGGTAGCCGTGGCCTATGCTATCGTGGGACACCTCATTACCGACTTGCTGCACGACTGTATGGGTGAGTCCGACATTTGAGAGACGCATCCCATTAATGCGGCGGTTTCCAAGCCCATGGTTGCACACAAACTCAAAACCACCCTCAAAATCAACCAGAATACCACAGTAAATGTGTGGACATGATCATATTTGAGACTAAAGTACGAGGATGAAAACAAATTACAGGGAAGACAATGTTTCCCACCTCTCCGTCTCCGTCAGTCTGTCTCCCTCTCCGTCTGTCTGTCTGTCTCTCTCCGTCTGTCTGTCTCTCTCCATCTGTCTGTCTCTCTCTCCGTCTGTCTGTCTCTCTCTCTCTCCGTCTGTCTGTCGCTCTCTCCGTCTCTCTCTCCGTCTGTCTGTCTCTCTCTCTCTGTCTGACTCTCTCAAAACCCTCTCCCTCTCCCCAAAAACAGGTTTGATCCTGCCAAAGCAGCCCATGGGCAAGGATTACAATTGGTGGTTTGCTTTTTCTTGAGTGAGAGGGGTGGGGGGGGGGGGGGGGTTCACATTGAAAGTGGTTTCTTTGACAATGTTTTATCGCAGGTACTTTGGGCCGCGAAGTGAATGCGATTTCAAATTTGGGTCATGGACAAAAGTTTGGGATCCGCAGCGTTAATGTGATCTTGCTGCGTTAACGATGTTCAAGCACCTGCACCGTCGGTACACTCTCTATCGGATGACTGAGCGCACCAACCGTGCTTGACACACCCGGATGCCCCAGATTCTGAATGTAATTTGAGGAGCAGCAATGGTTCAAATGAAACAACTCAACAAAAGATTCGATTACTTCAAAAGATGACTTGTACTGCTGCAACCTCTGGCCCACTGTTGACCATAAGAGAAAGCACACCGTTCTGCCTCCGGTCCACCATGTGCTTAATTTCTTATTAACTTTGTATTTTGTCTTGGTTTGTATTAATTATATGATCTAATCTGGACAAAAGGGACGTTGAGATAGGATTTTGTAAATAGACGTGAAATTGCATTGTGCCACTTTGGAGGTTAGTCTGTCGCCAACTCAAGGTACATTCCCAACTCAAGGTCAAACTTCTAATATCAATTTTCATCTGAAAAATCAATTTAAATCCGATTGACCTGAGCTTTGATTAAGATCGTCAATTTTAATCTTAAGGAAATGGGTCAATTTCATGTATCCATTTCAATTCTTTTTGGGGAATGGGTGGATTTTGCAAGTATTGTGCTCTGCACTACGTCTTCTTGTTACTTGCAAAATCGAAGATTTTTCAAGTATATTGGTCGGTTGTGTTTGTGGTTCTGTCTGTTTGTCTGTTTTTGTTTGTCACCGGCCTACAGGTCACATTTTTCAACCGATCTTCACGAAACTTCACCAAATGGTAGAGTTGGTCAAAAGCAAGAAGCCTAATGTTTTTGGGGTCAATAGGTCAAAAGGTCAACATAGGCCAAAGGCCACCAACTTTGCTGAATTTCTAAAATCCTCAATTTTCATCCGATTGACTTGAAATTTGAAGAGGACTTGCATATCTGGTCACTAAATTCAACCACCAAGTATTTTTGAGGTCAACATAGGCCAAAAGGTCAACATAGGCCAAATTTCTAAAATCCTCAATTTTCATCCAATTGGCTTGAAATTTGAAGAGGACTTGCATATCTGGTCACTGAATTCAACCACCAAGTATTTTTGAGGTCGGCATAGGCCAAATGGTCAACATAGGCCAAATTTCTAAAATCCTCAATTTTCATCCGATTGACTTGAAATTTGAAGAGGATTTGCATATCTGGTCACTGAATTCAACCACCAAGTATTATTGAGGTCAACATATGCCAAAAGGTCAACATAGGCCAAAAGGTCAACATAGGCCAAATTTCTAAAATCCTCAATTTTCATCCAATTGACTTGAAATTTGAAGAGGACTTGCATATCTGGTCACTGAATTCAACCACCAAGTATATCTGAGGTCAACATAGGCCAAAAGGTCAACATGGGCCACATTTCTAAAATCTCAGTTTTCATCTGATTGACTTGAAATTTGAAGAGGACTTGCATATCTGGTCACTGAATTCAACCACAAATTATATTTTAGGTGAACATCGGACAAAAGGTCAACATAGGCCAAAAGGTCAACATAGGCCAAATTTCTAAAATCCTCATTTTTCATCTGAAAAATCGTCACTTTTCATCCTGTTGACCTGAGCTTTGATCAAGATTGTAAATTTTAATCTTCATGAAATGGACAATTTGCTGCATCAATGGAAAACTTTTGGGGGAGTGGGGGAGGGTGGATTTTGCAAGTATCGTGCTACGCATGACGTCTTCTTGTTACTTGCCGGAAAATTTTTTCCGGCAAGTATGTTGATCTGTTCGTTTGTTACTTGCCGGAAAAAATTTCCGGCAAGTATGTTGATCTGTTCGTTTGTTTGTCTGTTTGTCTGTCTGTCTGTCTGTCTGTCTGTCTGTCTGTCTATTTGCAGCACTGCGTCTACACCGTTGCACGTAGAATCGCCAAACTTTGCACACATATTGGTCTTGCCCTGGAATAGACTGTGCCCAATTGATGACGTCATCGGTGACGTGGTTCGGCCGCCATCTTGGAAAAACCGAAAAATTTTGCACCTCTATATCTCCGAAAGTACTGAACAGAAAAAATTGAGACATGGCTCATTGTAAAGAACTCTCCATGGGGAATAAAATATGTAAATGATGACGTCATCAGTCACGTGGTTCGGTCGCCATCTTGGAAAAACGGCAAAACGTTGCACCACTATATCTCCAAAAGTGCTGAACAGAAAAAATTGAGACATGGCTCATTGTAAAGAACTCCATGGGGAATAAAATATATTAATGATGACGTCATATGTCACGTGGTCGGCCGCCATCTTGGAAAAACGGCAAAACTTTGAACCACTATATCTCCAAAAGTGCTGAACAGAAAAAATTGAGACATGGCTCATTGTAAAGAACTCTCCTTGGGGAATAAAATATGTTAATGATGACGTCATCAGTCACGTGGTCGGCCGCCATATTGGAAAAACCGAAAAACCTAGCACCTCCATATCTCCGAAAGTGCTGAATAGAAAAAATTGAGACATGGCTCATTGTAAAGAACTCTCCATGGGGAATAAAATATGTTAATGATGACGTCATCAGTCACGTGGTCGGCCGCCATCTTGGAAAAATGGCAAAACTTTGCACCACGATATCTCCAAAAGTGCTGAACAGAAAAAATTGAGACATGGCTCATTGTCAAGAACTCTCCATGGGGAATAAAATATGTTAATGATGATGTCATATGTCACGTGGTCGGCCGCCATCTTGGAAAAACGGCAAAACTTTGCACCACTATATCTCCAAAAGTGCTGAACAGAAAAAATTGAGACATGGCTCATTGTCAAGAACTCTCCATGGGGAATAAAATATGTTAATGATGACGTCATATGTCACGTAGTTCGGCCGCCATCTTGGAAAACCGAAAAATTTTGCACCTCCATATCTCTGAAAGTACTGAACAGAAAAAATTGAGACATGGCTCATTGTAAAGAACTCTCCATGGGGAATAAAATATGTTAATGATGATGCCATCGGTCACGTGGTTCGGCCGCCATCTTGGAAAAACGGGAAAACTTTGCACCACTATCTATCTATAATTCCACTTATCTCTCTGTGTGTGTGTGTGTGTGTGTGTGTGTGTGTGTGTCTGTGTGTGTGTGTGTTTGTCTGTGACCGCTGTTTCTCGACAACCACGGGTCCGATATACTTTAAACTTGCCAGGTATATTGCTGGGGACCCGAGGATGTGCCTTTTCAAGGTTTGAAATTAATCGGACAAGTACTTACCGAGCTATGGCGATTTAGCCGTTCGCCGTTCGCTTTGGCGTTGCGAATGGACCAAACCATTGCATGTAAATAGAGGGGGGGGGTTCTGTGGTCGTTGCGAATGGACCAAACCATTCATGTAAATAGAGGGGGGGGGGGGGTTCTGTGGTCGTTACTGCCACGTGGTTTCAAAGTTTTTTTTTGTTGTTGTTGTTTGCACGCATGTTTTTTTGCACCCACGTACGGGCACGCCCTAGGATGTTTACACACACACACCCCTACACAAATTTTTTTTTTTTTTTTTTTTTGGCAAGGAACGGGCACCCACGTACGGGCACGTCCTAGCTTATATATAGTACGGGCATGCCCTAGTATCTCCAAAAGTGCAGAATGGAAAAAATTGAGACATGGCTCATTGTAAAAAACTCTCCATGGGGAATAAAATATGTTAATGATGACGTCATCTATCACGTGGTTCAGCCGCCATATTTGTTCTAAATGGCCGATAAAAAAGTACATTCCGGCAAGTCCTCGGTCTCTGACCGATTTTTCATTTGTTTGTTTGTTTGTTTGTTTATTAGCGCTGAGGAAGCGCCTCTAGCGAATGACTTCCAGCCAGTGTAACGCGAATTCCTGTCACAGGAATTCTGAGATCATATAAGTGTGACGTGGCAGTTCCTGATTGGTTCGTGTTGGGGAACCCCTTCTCGCTGCCGACGTGACGTAAATTCGCGCACGCGCACTGGTGAAGCGCGAGATTCGGCCCAAGGTTCTTATTATTATTATTATTATTTTTGTATACAAGATCGAGGCTCGAACCATGATCGAGGCTCGAAATTCCATGCCCGAACCTCAGCGCAATCCAAGAGGATTCACTTGTTTGGCTGTCAATTGCCTGCAGGTTACAATTCCAAACCGATCCTCATGAAACTTTACCAAGTTGCATAGATAATCATATCTAGAAAGCCTATTAATTTTGAGGTGAAAGGTCAAAGGTCATCTTGAGGCCAAATTCCTAAAATCGTCATTTTTCATCTGATTGACAAAGTTGAACAGTATTTGTATATTTGGTCACAGAATTTGGAAAGCATCTATTTTTTTGAGATCAAAAGGTCAACTCAAGGTCAAACTTCTAAAATCATCACTTTTTGTCTGAAAAATCATCAATTTTCATCCTATTAACTGGGAGATTACACAGCAATTGCATAGTGCCTCACTGAATTGGGAAAGCAATTATTTTTGAGGTCAAAAGATTAAGGGTCAACTCAAGGTAAAACTTCTAAAACCATCGATTTACATCGGAAAAATCATCAATTTTCATCCAAGTGACTTAAGTTTTTAATAAGATCGTCAATTTTAATCTCAATGAAATGAACAATTTGATGTGTCCATGGCAACATTTTTTTTTGGGCGGGGCTGGATTTTGCAAGTGTCATGCTCTGCACGACATTTTTCTTGTTCTGTCTGTATGTCTATTTGTTTGTCAATCGCCTACAGGTCACAATTACAAACTGATCGTCATGAAACTTCACCGAGTTGTAGAAGTAATCACAACTGAGAACATAAAAAAAAGAAGAAGAGCTTGACAGAGCAGGGATTGACAAGGAAGGCTCATTGGAATGGGTAATACAACAACAACAACAACATGCATTTTAAAGGCCATTTTCCCTGCTAGAGCGGGGGTTAGCCTTGCGGTCCCCATGACAATCTTCTCCATTTTGCCCTATTTTCTGCATCTCTCCTTGTTAACCCCCTTGCACGCATTTCTTCTTCCACCATCTTTAGCCAAGTCTTTCTCGGTCTTCCCCGTCTTCTACTTCCTTCTACATTCATTTCCATCACTCTTCTCAACCAGTCACTTTCATCCTTCCTCAACACATGACCAAACCATCTCAACCTGTTCCTCTTCACAGCATCAATCACAGGCTCTATTCCCATCATCTTTCGCAATTTATCATTTGTCTTCCTCTCTCTCAACGATACTCCGCACATCCGTCGAACCATTCGCATTTCCACCCTTTCCAACCTTCGTTGCTGCTCTACGTTCATTACCCATGTCTCGCTCCCATAAATCATAACACTTCTCACACATGCAGCATACACCTTTCCCTTCAGCTTCAACGACACTCCCCTCATCATCAGCACGCCACTCAATTCCCGAAACTTCTTCCATGCACATCTCACTCGAGCAACCGTTGCCGAGTCTGATCCACCTTCTCCATTCAGCATGTCTCCGAGGTAGCAAAATGTTTTCACACCTTCCAGCTTCACGCCATCTCCAAGATCCAACTCAACATTTCCTCCATCTGCAGCTCCCTCTGTGCACACCTTACATTTGAATGTAGCTGCCACACTGGTTAATGACCCTCTCAGACCACTACATTTTTGATGAACCCACTCAGCGCACATTGTACACTGAATGGAGTTCACTCCGACACCGTTCCTACACACAGCACAGGGCCACTTCCCAGTTCTTTCCACCTCACCACATGCTTTACCACTTGCCATCACCTTCGTCTTTCCGATATTCACCTTCAGACCTTTTGTCTCCATACATTCCTTCCACGTGTTCATCTTTTCCTTCAGTCCATCCATACTTTCCGCAATCAACACCAGATCATCTGCATACAACAACTCCCACGGTAAACCCTCCTTTACGTTCTGAGCCAGCACCTCCATCACAGCTACAAATAGTAGTGGACTTAGTACCGACCCCTGATGCACTCCCACCTTCACCTCAAACTCACCACTGTTCCCGTCCTTCGTCCTTACAGCTGTGCGTGCTCTTTTGTACATTGCCATCACTACTCTGATCAACCATTCCTCCACTCCTAACTTCCTCAATGCCCATGTCAATACTTTGCGTGGAACCCGATCGAATGCTTTCTCCAGATCAACAAACCCAAGAAACAACTTCTTCCTCTTCTCCATGTACTTCTCCTGCAACTGCCTCACAATGAAAAGCGCGTCTGTCGTTCCTCTTCCTGGCATAAATCCAAACTGCATTTCGTCGATCTTCACTTTCTTCCTTATCCTCCTCTCCAACACCCTTTCCAATACCTTCATTCCATGCTCCAATAACTTTATCGCTCGGTACGAGCCACACTCCAGAGGGTCACCTTTCCCCTTGTATAGAGGGACGAGGGTACTCAGTTCCCAATCCACTGGAATGCGGCCTTCTTTCACCACCAGATTACAGATCTCTGTCATTCTCTTCACACCCCAACTTCCTGCTGCCTTCAACATATCTCCCACAACTCCCGTCGGCCCTCCCGCTTTTCTACCCTTCATTGCTTTTATCGCTTCCTCAACTTCCTTCTCAGTTATCTTCTCTGCCGGTCCTAAAACTGGGTTACTCTCTATGGTGCCATCCCATTCATTCTCTGTATTCAACAGCATTTCCATATATCTTTTCCATCTTCCTTTAATTCCATCTGGGTCGACAACGATTTGTCCCACTTCATCCTTCAAGCAGCTCACCCCCATCACATCACACCTCTCTTTCGCTATCTGCTTTGCAATCCCGAATACCGCTCTCTGACCCTCTTCCGAATCCAAGCGTTCTCCGAACATTTTCCTACATGCCTCCTGCGCCTTTGCTACCTCTTTCTTTGCAGCCTTCCTGGCTGCCTTATAACTTTCATGCTCTGCTGTTTCTGCTCCCGTACCCTTCGCCTTCTGCCACTCCTTGAACTTCTTCCTCTTCTCGTCAATCGTCTTTCCAACTTCATCATCCCACCACCATGTTTCCGAGTGCCTCGGTGGTCCTTTTGTCCATCCACATACCTCACCAACGGCTCCCAACAGACTAGCTTTCATTGACATCCAACCACTTTCAAGCTCAACCACATCATCCTCGACCCTACTCAGCCTCTCTTTTAATGCCTCCCTTACTGTCACCTCTTTCAACCTCCACACCTTCATTCTCGGTTGGTACTTCACCCGCCGAGCTCTCCTCGCACCTTTCACCCTTACGTCGCAGACAACCAAGTGGTGCTGTGAAACAGCCTCCTCCCCCGGGATCACCTTTGTGTCTCGGAGGTGCCCCCTATCTCGCCTACGCACCATCAGGTAGTCAACGGTTGTCGTCGACCCACCTGACGTGTATGTAACAAGCTTATTATCCTCTTTCTGGAACTGAGTATTACAAATCAACAAATCAGCTCCATCAGCAAACTCCAAAATCCTTTCACCTTCTCCATTTCTCACACCATATCCGTAACCCCCATGAACTCCTTCAAAACCATCCATACTCCTTCCCACATGTCCATTTAGGTCTCCTCCTACCACAACAACTTCCTCATCTTTCACGTTTTCCATCAGCTTCTCTATCGCACACCAGAACTTGTCCTTCTCTTCATCGCTCCGACCAACCTGCGGAGCATATCCCGAGATGACGTTCACCAAGAGCTTTCCAATCATCATTTTCACCATCATCAACCTATCACTCACTCTAGTCACACTCACCACACTGTCTACAAACTCCTCAGAAAACAGGACACCAACACCATTCACGCCCTCCAGGCACCCTTGCCACACAAACTTGTATTTCTGTCCCTGCCTACCCTTCACCATTCTCACACCACTTCCCTTCCATCTCGTCTCTTGCACACAACATATGTCCACTCTTCTTCTGACCAATACTTCCACCACTTCTCCTGATCTCCCTGTCATTGTCCCTACATTCCATGTCCCAAACCTCAGAAACCGATCTCCACTTCGGGCTGTACCCTGCCCACATGTAGTTGTAATTGTCATGGTTCTCTTTTTGAGGCAATGTTTTTTTTTATGGCCGGATGCCCTTCCTGACGCCAACCCTCTTAGTCGCCTCCTACGACACGCAGGGATACGGTGTACCTATTCTTATCCAGGGTACACACTGGGAAACGTTTAAAACATGGAAATCCTGGGGGGGGGGGGATCATCTGTGGGTTTATCTGTGGTCTGTCGGGGCTAAGATAAGACCGTGATTAAGTGCCCACCTTTCTATGCTGTACCTCTTGTCCGTGTAATCTAAACGTTCTGCAAACCAATATTATAACCTCCTCCGGAGGTCTTGAGAACTGTACCCCTGGTGTCGTGTCATTTAACCCAGCCGTTGTGTCCTTTCCTTCATTGATCTAGCGTAGCGCGATTCGGCCAACGTTCGAGTATAATCGGGTAAACTGTGCGAACACGGCGGCCATTCCGCTCGGCCCAGCATAACATCTTAATAAGTCGTGTCCGTAACAATTGGGGGAGTGTGGGAGAATGGGTAATAAGAGGTCAAATTAATTGGGATGCAGAACGAGTCATCATAAATGCCCAAGACCAGGGACACGACACGAATGGCTTCAAGAAAATGGTGAGATTCTGATTGAGGCAATTGGACAAATGCAGGTTTTGTGAAGTAGAAACAGAAAGTACCAGTCACCTCCTTTCAGGATGTATAAAAACTCGTCAGAACAGTTGTACACAGAAAGACATGAAAGCGTCTGAAGAGTAATCCATTGGCACATCTGTTAACATTCCAGGTCCAGAAAAATAATGGAAACACAAACCAAATTCGATCCTTGAAAATGAACACAGTGCTCATGCATGACAAGATGATCTCATCACATGTAGACATTGCAGACGGAGCATCGCATCCGGACATTTTGCTCAAACACAAAAAGGAAAAGGCAGCATTGTTGATTGAGGTTTCAGTTCCCAATGACTTTGGACTACATGCTTCAGAAACCAAGAAAATGCTCAAATACCAGGATCTGAAAAATGAGGCCAAGAGGTCTGGGAAATTGAAGAAAGCTGAAATTGTATCAGTGACAGTCGGGGCAACAGGGATGATCAGGAAAACCCTTACTGAGCATTAAAAAAATCATTCCGGGGAATATCACTACAAATTAAATATCATTCTGGGGAATATCACCACAAATGAAAAATCATTCCTGGAAATGTCACAACGAATTAAAAATCATTCTGGGGAATATCACTACAAATGAAAAATCATTCAGGGGAATATCACTACAAATGAAAAATCATTCAGGGGAATATCACGACAAATTAAAAATCATTCAGGGGAATATCACTACAAATTAAATATCATTCTGGGGAATATCACTACAAATTAAATATCATTCAGGGGAATATCACGACAAATTAAAAATCATTCTGGGGAATATCACTACAAATTAAATATCATTCAGGGGAATATCACGACAAATAAAAAATCATTCTGGGGAATATCACTACAAATTAAATATCATTCAGGGGAATATCGCTACAAATTAAAAATCATTCAGGGGAATATCACGACAAATTAAAAATCATTCAGGGGAATATCACTACAAATTAAATATCATTCTGGGGAATATCACAACAAATTAAATATCATTCTGGGGAATATCACTACAAATTAAAAATCATTCAGGGCAATATCACTACTAATTAAAAATCATTCAGGGGAATATCACTACAAATTAAATATAATTCTGGGGAATATCACTACAAATTAAATATCATTCAGGGGAATATCACTGCAAATTAAATATCATTCAGGGCAATATCACAACAAATTAAATATCATTCTGGGGAATATCACCACAAATTAAAAATCAGTCTGGAAAATATCACAACAAATTAAAATATCATTCAGGGGAATATCACTACGAATTATAAATCATTCTGGGGAATATCACGACAAATTAAATATCATTCTGGGGAATATCACCACGAATTAAATATCATTCTGGGGAATATCACTACAAATTAAAAATCATTCTGGGGAATATCACTACAAATTAAATATCATTCTGGGGAATATCACTACGAATTATAAATCATTCTGGGGAATATCACGACAAATTAAATATCATTCTGGGGAATATCACTACGAATTATAAATCATTCTGGGGAATATCACTACGAATTATAAATCATTCTGGGGAATATCACGACAAATTAAATATCATTCTGGGGAATATCACCACAAATTAAAATAATTCTGGGGAATATCACTATGAATTAAAATCAATCTGGGGAATATTACTACGAATTAAAAATCATTCACGGGAATATCACTACAAATTAAATATCATTATGGGGAATATCGCTACAAATTAAAATCATTCTGGGGAATATCACGACAAATTAAATATCATTCTGGGGAATATCACTACAAATTAAATATCATTCAGGGGAATATCACTACGAATTATAAATCATTCTGGGGAATATCACGACAAATTAAATATCATTCTGGGGAATATCACCACAAATTAAAATAATTCTGGGGAATATTACTACGAATTAAAATCAATCTGGGGAATATTACTACGAATTAAGAATCATTCACGGGAATATCACTACAAATTAAAAATCATTATGGGGAATATCGCTACAAATTAAAATCATTCTGGGGAATATCACGACAAATTAAATATCATTCTGGGGAATATCACTACAAATTAAATATCATTCAGGGGAATATCACGACAAATTAAATATCATTCTGGGGAATATCACTACAAATTAAAATCATTCCTGGGAATATTACTACGAATTAAAAATCATTCTGGGGAATATCACTACAAATTAAAATCATTCTGGGGAATATCACTACAAATTAAAATCATTCTGGGGAATATTACTACGAATTATAAATCATTCTGGGGAATATCACGACAAATTAAAAATCATTCTGGGGAATATCACTACGAATTATAAATCATTCTGGGGAATATCACGACAAATTAAATATCATTCTGGGGAATATCACCACAAATTAAAATAATTCTGGGGAATATTACTACGAATTAAAATCAATCTGGGGAATATTACTACGAATTAAAAATCATTCACGGGAATATCACTACAAATTAAAAATCATTATGGGGAATATCGCTACAAATTAAAATCATTCTGGGGAATATCACGACAAATTAAATATCATTCTGGGGAATATCACTACAAATTAAATATCATTCAGGGGAATATCACGACAAATTAAATATCATTCTGGGGAATATCACTACAAATTAAAATCATTCCTGGGAATATTACTACGAATAAAAAATCATTCTGGGGAATATCACTACAAATTAAAATCATTCTGGGGAATATCACTCCAAATTAAAATCATTCTGGGGAATATTACTATGAATTAAAAATCATTCTGGGGAATATCACTACAAATTAAATATCATTCTGGGGAATATCACTACAAATTAAAAATCATTCTGGGGAATATCACGACAAAGTAAAAATCATTCTGGGGAATATCATGACAAATTAAATATCATTCAGGGGAATATCACTACAAATTAAATATTATTCTGGGGAATATCACTACAAATGAAAAATTATTCTGGGGAATATCACTACAAATTAAAAATTATTCTGGGGAATATCACTACAAATTAAAAATCATTCTGGGGAATATCACGACAAATTAAAAATCATTCTGGGGAATATCATGACAAATTAAAAATCATTCTGGGGAATACCACAACAAATTAAATATCAACCTGGGGAATATCACTACAATTTAAAATCATTCTGGGGAATATCACTACAAATTAAATATAATTCTGGGGAATATCATGACAAATTAAATATCATTCAGGGGAATACCACAACAAATTAAATATCAACCTGGGGAATATCACTACAAATTAAAATCATTCTGTGGAATATCACTGCAAATTAAATATCATTCAGGGGAATACCACAACAAATTAAATATCAACCTGGGGAATATCACTACAAATTAAAATCATTCTGTGGAATATCACTGCAAATTAAAAATCATTCAGGGGAATATTACGACAAATTAAAAATCATTCTGGGGAATATCACTACAAATTAAATATCATTCAGGGGAATATCACTACAAATTAAAAATCATTCAGGGGAATATCATGACAAATTAAATATAATTCTGGGGAATATCACTACAAATTAAAAATCATTCAGGGGAATATCACTACAAATTAAAAATCATTCTGGGGAATATCACTACAAATTAATCATTCTGGGGAATATCACTACAAATTAAATATCATTCAGGGGAATATCACTACAAATTAAATATCATTCTGGGGAATATCACTACAAATTAAAAATCATTCAGGGGAATATCACTAGAAATTAAAAATCATTCTGGGGAATATCACTACAAATTAAATATAATTCTGGGGAATATCACGACAAATTAATCATTCTGGGGAATATCACTACAAATTAAATATCATTCTGGGGAATATCACGACAAATTAAATATCATTCTGGGGAATATCACGACAAATTAAAAATCATTCTGGGGAATACCACAACAAATTAAATATCAACCTGGGGAATATCACTACAATTTAAAATCATTCTGGGGAATATCACTACAAATTAAATATAATTCTGGGGAATATCATGACAAATTAAATATCATTCAGGGGAATACCACAACAAATTAAAAATCATTCTGGGGAATACCACAACAAATTAAATATCAACCTGGGGAATATCACTACAAATTAAATATAATTCTGGGGAATATCATGACAAATTAAATATCATTCAGGGGAATACCACAACAAATTAAATATCGACCTGGGGAATATCACTACAAATTAAAATCATTCTGTGGAATATCACTGCAAATTAAATATCATTCAGGGGAATACCACAACAAATTAAATATCAACCTGGGGAATATCACTACAAATTAAAATCATTCTGTGGAATATCACTGCAAATTAAAAATCATTCAGGGGAATATTACGACAAATTAAAAATCATTCTGGGGAATATCACTACAAATTAAATATCATTCAGGGGAATATCACTACAAATTAAAAATCATTCAGGGGAATATCATGACAAATTAAATATAATTCTGGGGAATATCACTACAAATTAAAAATCATTCAGGGGAATATCACTACAAATTAAATATCATTCTGGGGAATATCACTACAAATTAAAAATCATTCAGGGGAATATCACTAGAAATTAAAAATCATTCTGGGGAATATCACTACAAATTAAATATAATTCTGGGGAATATCACGACAAATTAATCATTCTGGGGAATATCACTACAAATTAAATATCATTCTGGGGAATATCACTACAAATTAAATATCATTCTGGGGAATATCACGACAAATTAAATATCATTCTGGGGAATATCACTACTAATTAAAAATCATTCAGGGGAATATCACTACAAATTAAATATCATTCTGGGGAATATCACTACAAATTAAAAATCATTCAGGGAAATATCACTACAAATTAAAAATCATTCTGGGGAATATCACTACAAATTACAAATCATTCTGGGGAATATCACTACAAATTATAAAATCATTCTGGGGAATATCACAACAAATTAAAATCATTCAGGGGAATATCACGTCAAATTAAAAATCATTCAGGGGAATATCACTACAAATTAAATATCATTCTGGGGAATATCACTACAAATTAAAAATCATTCAGGGGAATATCACTACAAATTAAAAATCATTCAGGGGAATATCATGACAAATTAAAAAATCATTCAGGGGAATATCATGACAAATTAAATATCATTCAGGGGAATATCACAACAAATTAAATATCATTCAGGGGAATATCACGACAAATAAAAAATCATTCTGGGGAATATCACTACAAATTAAATATCATTCTGGGGAATATCACAGCAAATTAAATATCATTCTGGGGAATATCACTACAAATTAAAATCATTCTGGGGAATATCACTACAAATTAAAATCATTCTGGGGAATATCACTACAAATTAAATATCATTCAGGGGAATATCACTACAAATTAAAATAATTCTGGGGAATATCACTACAAATTAAATATCATTCAGGGGAATATCACTACAAATTAAAATCATTCTGGGGAATATCACTACAAATTAAATATCATTCAGGGGAATATCACTACAAATTAAATATCATTCTGGGGAATATCACTACAAATTAAAATCATTCTGGGGAATATCACTACAAATTAAATATCATTCAGGGGAATATCACTACAAATTAAATATCATTCTGGGGAATATCACTACAAATTAAAATCATTCTGGGGAATATCACTACAAATTAAATATCATTCAGGGGAATATCACTACAAATTAAAAATCATTCTGGGGAATATCACTACAAATTACAAATCATTCTGGGGAATATCACTACAAATTATAAAATCATTCTGGGGAATATCACAACAAATTAAAATCATTCAGGGGAATATCACTACAAATTACAAATCATTCTGGGGAATATCACTACAAATTATAAAATCATTCTGGGGAATATCACAACAAATTAAAATCATTCAGGGGAATATCACGTCAAATTAAAAATCATTCAGGGGAATATCACAGCAAATTAAATATCATTCTGGGGAATATCACTACAAATTAAAATCATTCTGGGGAATATCACTACAAATTAAAATCATTCTGGGGAATATCACTACAAATTAAATATCATTCAGGGGAATATCACTACAAATTAAAATAATTCTGGGGAATATCACTACAAATTAAATATCATTCAGGGGAATATCACTACAAATTAAATATCATTCAGGGGAATATCACGACAAATTAAATATCATTCAGGGGAATATCACTACAAATTAAAATAATTCTGGGGAATATCACTACAAATTAAAAATCATTCTGGGGAATATCACTACAAATTAAATATCATTCAGGGGAATATCACTACAAATTAAAATAATTCTGGGGAATATCACTACAAATTAAAAATCATTCAGGGGAATATCATGACAAATTAAAAAATCATTCAGGGGAATATCATGACAAATTAAATATCATTCAGGGGAATATCACAACAAATTAAATATCATTCAGGGGAATATCACGACAAATAAAAAATCATTCTGGGGAATATCACTACAAATTAAATATCATTCTGGGGAATATCACAGCAAATTAAATATCATTCTGGGGAATATCACTACAAATTAAAATCATTCTGGGGAATATCACTACAAATTAAAATCATTCTGGGGAATATCACTACAAATTAAATATCATTCAGGGGAATATCACTACAAATTAAAATAATTCTGGGGAATATCACTACAAATTAAATATCATTCAGGGGAATATCACTACAAATTAAAATCATTCTGGGGAATATCACTACAAATTAAATATCATTCTGGGGAATATCACTACAAATTAAAATCATTCTGGGGAATATCACTACAAATTAAAATCATTCTGGGGAATATCACTACAAATTAAATATCATTCTGGGGAATATCACTACAAATTAAAATCATTCAGGGGAATATCACTACAAATTAAATATCATTCAGGGGAATATCACTACAAATTTAAAATCATTCTGGGGAATATCACTACAAATTAAATATCATTCTGGGGAATATCACGACAAATTAAAAAATCATTCAGGGGAATATCATGACAAATTAAAAAATCATTCAGGGGAATATCATGACAAATTAAATATCATTCTGGGGAATATCACTACAAATTAAAAATCATTCAGGGGAATATCATGACAAATTAAAAAATCATTCAGGGGAATATCATGACAAATTAAATATCATTCAGGGGAATATCACAACAAATTAAATATCATTCAGGGGAATATCACGACAAATAAAAAATCATTCTGGGGAATATCACTACAAATTAAATATCATTCTGGGGAATATCACAGCAAATTAAATATCATTCTGGGGAATATCACTACAAATTAAAATCATTCTGGGGAATATCACTACAAATTAAAATCATTCTGGGGAATATCACTACAAATTAAATATCATTCAGGGGAATATCACTACAAATTAAAATAATTCTGGGGAATATCACTACAAATTAAATATCATTCAGGGGAATATCACTACAAATTAAAATCATTCTGGGGAATATCACTACAAATTAAATATCATTCTGGGGAATATCACTACAAATTAAAATCATTCTGGGGAATATCACTACAAATTAAAATCATTCTGGGGAATATCACTACAAATTAAATATCATTCTGGGGAATATCACTACAAATTAAAATCATTCAGGGGAATATCACTACAAATTAAATATCATTCAGGGGAATATCACTACAAATTTAAAATCATTCTGGGGAATATCACGACAAATTAAATATCATTCTGGGGAATATCACGACAAATTAAAAAATCATTCAGGGGAATATCACTACAAATTAAATATCATTCAGGGGAATATCACTGCAAATTAAATATCATTCAGGGGAATATCACTGCAAATTAAATATCATTCTGGGGAATATCACTACAAATTAAAATCATTCTGGGGAATATCACTACAAATTAAAAATCAGTCAGGGGAATATCACTACAAATTAAATATCATTCAGGGGAATATCACTACAAATTAAATATCATTCAGGGGAATATCACTACAAATTAAATATCATTCAGGGGAATATCACTACAATTTAAATATCATTCTGGGGAATATCACTACAAATTAAATATCATTCTGGGGAATATCACTACAAATTAAAAATCATTCTGGGGAATATCACGACAAATTAAAAAATCATTCAGGGGAATATCACTACAAATTAAATATCATTCAGGGGAAATCACTGCAAATTAAATATCATTCAGGGGAATATCACCACAAATTAAATATCATTCTGGGGAATATCACTACAAATTAAAATCATTCTGGGGAATATCACTACAAATTAAAAATCATTCAGGGGAATATCACTACAAATTAAATATCATTCAGGGGAATATCACTACAAATTAAAAATCATTCTGGGGAATATCACAACAAATTAAAAATCATTCTGGGGAATATCACTACAAATTAAAAATCATTCTGGGGAATATCACGACAAATTAAAAATCATTCTGGGGAATATCACTACAAATTAAAAATCATTCTGGGGAATATCACGAAAAATTAAAAAATCATTCTGGGGAATATCACTACAAATTAAATATCATTCTGGGGAATATCACTACATATTAAATATCATTCTGGGGAATATCACGACAAATTAAAAAATCATTCAGGGGAATATCACAACAAATTAAAAAATCATTCTGGGGAATATCACTACGAATTATAAATCATTCTGGGGAATATCACGACAAATTAAATATCATTCTGGGGAATATCACTACGAATTATAAATCATTCAGGGGAATATCACTACAAATTAAATATCATTCAGGGGAATATCACTACGAATTATAAATCATTCTGGGGAATATCACGACAAATTAAATATCATTCTGGGGAATATCACCACGAATTAAATATCATTCTGGGGAATATCACTACAAATTAAAAATCATTCTGGGGAATATCACTACAAATTAAATATCATTCTGGGGAATATCACTACGAATTATAAATCATTCTGGGGAATATCACGACAAATTAAATATCATTCTGGGGAATATCACTACGAATTATAAATCATTCTGGGGAATATCACTACGAATTATAAATCATTCTGGGGAATATCACGACAAATTAAATATCATTCTGGGGAATATCACCACAAATTAAAATAATTCTGGGGAATATCACTATGAATTAAAATCAATCTGGGGAATATCACTACAAATTAAAATCATTCTGGGGAATATCACTACAAATTAAATATCATTCAGGGGAATATCACTACAAATTAAAATAATTCTGGGGAATATCACTACAAATTAAATATCATTCAGGGGAATATCACTACAAATTAAATATCATTCAGGGGAATATCACGACAAATTAAATATCATTCAGGGGAATATCACTACAAATTAAAATAATTCTGGGGAATATCACTACAAATTAAAAATCATTCTGGGGAATATCACTACAAATTAAATATCATTCAGGGGAATATCACTACAAATTAAAATAATTCTGGGGAATATCACTACAAATTAAAAATCATTCAGGGGAATATCATGACAAATTAAAAAATCATTCAGGGGAATATCATGACAAATTAAATATCATTCAGGGGAATATCACAACAAATTAAATATCATTCAGGGGAATATCACGACAAATAAAAAATCATTCTGGGGAATATCACTACAAATTAAATATCATTCTGGGGAATATCACAGCAAATTAAATATCATTCTGGGGAATATCACTACAAATTAAAATCATTCTGGGGAATATCACTACAAATTAAAATCATTCTGGGGAATATCACTACAAATTAAATATCATTCAGGGGAATATCACTACAAATTAAAATAATTCTGGGGAATATCACTACAAATTAAATATCATTCAGGGGAATATCACTACAAATTAAAATCATTCTGGGGAATATCACTACAAATTAAATATCATTCTGGGGAATATCACTACAAATTAAAATCATTCTGGGGAATATCACTACAAATTAAAATCATTCTGGGGAATATCACTACAAATTAAATATCATTCTGGGGAATATCACTACAAATTAAAATCATTCAGGGGAATATCACTACAAATTAAATATCATTCAGGGGAATATCACTACAAATTTAAAATCATTCTGGGGAATATCACGACAAATTAAATATCATTCTGGGGAATATCACGACAAATTAAAAAATCATTCAGGGGAATATCACTACAAATTAAATATCATTCAGGGGAATATCACTGCAAATTAAATATCATTCAGGGGAATATCACTGCAAATTAAATATCATTCTGGGGAATATCACTACAAATTAAAATCATTCTGGGGAATATCACTACAAATTAAAAATCAGTCAGGGGAATATCACTACAAATTAAATATCATTCAGGGGAATATCACTACAAATTAAATATCATTCAGGGGAATATCACTACAAATTAAATATCATTCAGGGGAATATCACTACAATTTAAATATCATTCTGGGGAATATCACTACAAATTAAATATCATTCTGGGGAATATCACTACAAATTAAAAATCATTCTGGGGAATATCACGACAAATTAAAAAATCATTCAGGGGAATATCACTACAAATTAAATATCATTCAGGGGAAATCACTGCAAATTAAATATCATTCAGGGGAATATCACCACAAATTAAATATCATTCTGGGGAATATCACTACAAATTAAAATCATTCTGGGGAATATCACTACAAATTAAAAATCATTCAGGGGAATATCACTACAAATTAAATATCATTCAGGGGAATATCACTACAAATTAAAAATCATTCTGGGGAATATCACAACAAATTAAAAATCATTCTGGGGAATATCACTACAAATTAAAAATCATTCTGGGGAATATCACGACAAATTAAAAATCATTCTGGGGAATATCACTACAAATTAAAAATCATTCTGGGGAATATCACGAAAAATTAAAAAATCATTCTGGGGAATATCACTACAAATTAAATATCATTCTGGGGAATATCACTACATATTAAATATCATTCTGGGGAATATCACGACAAATTAAAAAATCATTCAGGGGAATATCACAACAAATTAAAAAATCATTCTGGGGAATACCACAACAAATTAAAAATAATTCTGGGGAATATCACGACAAATTAAAAAATCATTCAGGGGAATATCACTACGAATTATAAATCATTCTGGGGAATATCACGACAAATTAAATATCATTCTGGGGAATATCACCACGAATTAAATATCATTCTGGGGAATATCACTACAAATTAAAAATCATTCTGGGGAATATCACTACAAATTAAATATCATTCTGGGGAATATCACTACGAATTATAAATCATTCTGGGGAATATCACGACAAATTAAATATCATTCTGGGGAATATCACTACGAATTATAAATCATTCTGGGGAATATCACTACGAATTATAAATCATTCTGGGGAATATCACGACAAATTAAATATCATTCTGGGGAATATCACCACAAATTAAAATAATTCTGGGGAATATCACTATGAATTAAAATCAATCTGGGGAATATTACTACGAATTAAAAATCATTCACGGAAATATCACTACAAATTAAATATCATTATGGGGAATATCGCTATGAATTAAAATCAATCTGGGGAATATTACTACGAATTAAAAATCATTCACGGGAATATCACTACAAATTAAATATCATTATGGGGAATATCGCTACAAATTAAAATCATTCTGGGGAATATCACGACAAATTAAATATCATTCTGGGGAATATCACTACAAATTAAATATCATTCAGGGGAATATCACTACGAATTATAAATCATTCTGGGGAATATCACGACAAATTAAATATCATTCTGGGGAATATCACCACAAATTAAAATAATTCTGGGGAATATTACTACGAATTAAAATCAATCTGGGGAATATTACTATGAATTAAAAATCATTCATGGGAATATCACTACAAATTAAAAATCATTATGGGGAATATCGCTACAAATTAAAATCATTCTGGGGAATATCACGACAAATTAAATATCATTCTGGGGAATATCACTACAAATTAAATATCATTCAGGGGAATATCACGACAAATTAAATATCATTCTGGGGAATATCACTACAAATTAAATATCATTCAGGGGAATATCACTACAAATTAAAATCATTCTGGGGAATATCACTACAAATTAAATATCATTCTGGGGAATATCACTACAAATTAAAATCATTCTGGGGAATATCACTACAAATTAAATATCATTCAGGGGAATATCACTACAAATTAAATATCATTCTGGGGAATATCACTACAAATTAAAATCATTCTGGGGAATATCACTACAAATTAAATATCATTCAGGGGAATATCACTACAAATTAAAAATCATTCTGGGGAATATCACTACAAATTACAAATCATTCTGGGGAATATCACTACAAATTATAAAATCATTCTGGGGAATATCACAACAAATTAAAATCATTCAGGGGAATATCACTACAAATTACAAATCATTCTGGGGAATATCACTACAAATTATAAAATCATTCTGGGGAATATCACAACAAATTAAAATCATTCAGGGGAATATCACGTCAAATTAAAAATCATTCAGGGGAATATCACAGCAAATTAAATATCATTCTGGGGAATATCACTACAAATTAAAATCATTCTGGGGAATATCACTACAAATTAAAATCATTCTGGGGAATATCACTACAAATTAAATATCATTCAGGGGAATATCACTACAAATTAAAATAATTCTGGGGAATATCACTACAAATTAAATATCATTCAGGGGAATATCACTACAAATTAAATATCATTCAGGGGAATATCACGACAAATTAAATATCATTCAGGGGAATATCACTACAAATTAAAATAATTCTGGGGAATATCACTACAAATTAAAAATCATTCTGGGGAATATCACTACAAATTAAATATCATTCAGGGGAATATCACTACAAATTAAAATAATTCTGGGGAATATCACTACAAATTAAAAATCATTCAGGGGAATATCATGACAAATTAAAAAATCATTCAGGGGAATATCATGACAAATTAAATATCATTCAGGGGAATATCACAACAAATTAAATATCATTCAGGGGAATATCACGACAAATAAAAAATCATTCTGGGGAATATCACTACAAATTAAATATCATTCTGGGGAATATCACAGCAAATTAAATATAATTCTGGGGAATATCACTACAAATTAAAATCATTCTGGGGAATATCACTACAAATTAAAATCATTCTGGGGAATATCACTACAAATTAAATATCATTCAGGGGAATATCACTACAAATTAAATATCATTCTGGGGAATATCACTACGAATTATAAATCATTCTGGGGAATATCACGACAAATTAAATATCATTCTGGGGAATATCACTACGAATTATAAATCATTCTGGGGAATATCACTACGAATTATAAATCATTCTGGGGAATATCACGACAAATTAAATATCATTCTGGGGAATATCACCACAAATTAAAATAATTCTGGGGAATATCACTATGAATTAAAATCAATCTGGGGAATATTACTACGAATTAAAAATCATTCACGGGAATATCACTACAAATTAAATATCATTATGGGGAATATCACTACAAATTAAAATAATTCTGGGGAATATCACTACAAATTAAATATCATTCAGGGGAATATCACTACAAATTAAAATCATTCTGGGGAATATCACTACAAATTAAATATCATTCTGGGGAATATCACTACAAATTAAAATCATTCTGGGGAATATCACTACAAATTAAAATCATTCTGGGGAATATCACTACAAATTAAATATCATTCTGGGGAATATCACTACAAATTAAAATCATTCAGGGGAATATCACTACAAATTAAATATCATTCAGGGGAATATCACTACAAATTTAAAATCATTCTGGGGAATATCACGACAAATTAAATATCATTCTGGGGAATATCACGACAAATTAAAAAATCATTCAGGGGAATATCACTACAAATTAAATATCATTCAGGGGAATATCACTGCAAATTAAATATCATTCAGGGGAATATCACTGCAAATTAAATATCATTCTGGGGAATATCACTACAAATTAAAATCATTCTGGGGAATATCACTACAAATTAAAAATCAGTCAGGGGAATATCACTACAAATTAAATATCATTCAGGGGAATATCACTACAAATTAAATATCATTCAGGGGAATATCACTACAAATTAAATATCATTCAGGGGAATATCACTACAATTTAAATATCATTCTGGGGAATATCACTACAAATTAAATATCATTCTGGGGAATATCACTACAAATTAAAAATCATTCTGGGGAATATCACGACAAATTAAAAAATCATTCAGGGGAATATCACTACAAATTAAATATCATTCAGGGGAAATCACTGCAAATTAAATATCATTCAGGGGAATATCACCACAAATTAAATATCATTCTGGGGAATATCACTACAAATTAAAATCATTCTGGGGAATATCACTACAAATTAAAAATCATTCAGGGGAATATCACTACAAATTAAATATCATTCAGGGGAATATCACTACAAATTAAAAATCATTCTGGGGAATATCACAACAAATTAAAAATCATTCTGGGGAATATCACTACAAATTAAAAATCATTCTGGGGAATATCACGACAAATTAAAAATCATTCTGGGGAATATCACTACAAATTAAAAATCATTCTGGGGAATATCACGAAAAATTAAAAAATCATTCTGAGGAATATCACTACAAATTAAATATCATTCTGGGGAATATCACTACATATTAAATATCATTCTGGGGAATATCACGACAAATTAAAAAATCATTCAGGGGAATATCACAACAAATTAAAAAATCATTCTGGGGAATACCACAACAAATTAAAAATAATTCTGGGGAATATCACGACAAATTAAAAAATCATTCAGGGGAATATCACTACGAATTATAAATCATTCTGGGGAATATCACGACAAATTAAATATCATTCTGGGGAATATCACCACGAATTAAATATCATTCTGGGGAATATCACTACAAATTAAAAATCATTCTGGGGAATATCACTACAAATTAAATATCATTCTGGGGAATATCACTACGAATTATAAATCATTCTGGGGAATATCACGACAAATTAAATATCATTCTGGGGAATATCACTACGAATTATAAATCATTCTGGGGAATATCACTACGAATTATAAATCATTCTGGGGAATATCACGACAAATTAAATATCATTCTGGGGAATATCACCACAAATTAAAATAATTCTGGGGAATATCACTATGAATTAAAATCAATCTGGGGAATATTACTACGAATTAAAAATCATTCACGGGAATATCACTACAAATTAAATATCATTATGGGGAATATCGCTATGAATTAAAATCAATCTGGGGAATATTACTACGAATTAAAAATCATTCACGGGAATATCACTACAAATTAAATATCATTATGGGGAATATCGCTACAAATTAAAATCATTCTGGGGAATATCACGACAAATTAAATATCATTCTGGGGAATATCACTACAAATTAAATATCATTCAGGGGAATATCACTACGAATTATAAATCATTCTGGGGAATATCACGACAAATTAAATATCATTCTGGGGAATATCACCACAAATTAAAATAATTCTGGGGAATATTACTACGAATTAAAATCAATCTGGGGAATATTACTATGAATTAAAAATCATTCATGGGAATATCACTACAAATTAAAAATCATTATGGGGAATATCGCTACAAATTAAAATCATTCTGGGGAATATCACGACAAATTAAATATCATTCTGGGGAATATCACTACAAATTAAATATCATTCAGGGGAATATCACGACAAATTAAATATCATTCTGGGGAATATCACTACAAATTAAAATCATTCCTGGGAATATTACTACGAATTAAAAATCATTCTGGGGAATATCACTACAAATTAAAATCATTCTGGGGAATATCACTACAAATTAAAATCATTCTGGGGAATATTACTACGAATTATAAATCATTCTGGGGAATATCACGACAAATTAAAAATCATTCTGGGGAATATCACTACGAATTATAAATCATTCTGGGGAATATCACGACAAATTAAATATCATTCTGGGGAATATCACCACAAATTAAAATAATTCTGGGGAATATTACTACGAATTAAAATCAATCTGGGGAATATTACTACGAATTAAAAATCATTCATGGGAATATCACTACAAATTAAAAATCATTATGGGGAATATCGCTACAAATTAAAATCATTCTGGGGAATATCACGACAAATTAAATATCATTCTGGGGAATATCACTACAAATTAAATATCATTCAGGGGAATATCATGACAAATTAAATATCATTCTGGGGAATATCACTACAAATTAAAATCATTCCTGGGAATATTACTACGAATTAAAAATCATTCTGGGGAATATCACTACAAATTAAAATCATTCTGGGGAATATCACTACAAATTAAAATCATTCTGGGGAATATTACTATGAATTAAAAATCATTCTGGGGAATATCACTACAAATTAAATATCATTCTGGGGAATATCACTACAAATTAAAAATCATTCTGGGGAATATCACGACAAAGTAAAAATCATTCTGGGGAATATCATGACAAATTAAATATCATTCAGGGGAATATCACTACAAATTAAATATTATTCTGGGGAATATCACTACAAATGAAAAATTATTCTGGGGAATATCACTACAAATTAAAAATTATTCTGGGGAATATCACTACAAATTAAAAATCATTCTGGGGAATATCACGACAAATTAAAAATCGTTCTGGGGAATATCATGACAAATTACAAATCATTCTGGGGAATACCACAACAAATTAAATATCAACCTGGGGAATATCACTACAATTTAAAATCATTCTGGGGAATATCACTACAAATTAAATATAATTCTGGGGAATATCATGACAAATTAAATATCATTCAGGGGAATACCACAACAAATTAAATATCAACCTGGGGAATATCACTACAAATTAAAATCATTCTGTGGAATATCACTGCAAATTAAATATCATTCAGGGGAATACCACAACAAATTAAATATCAACCTGGGGAATATCACTACAAATTAAAATCATTCTGTGGAATATCACTGCAAATTAAAAATCATTCAGGGGAATATTACGACAAATTAAAAATCATTCTGGGGAATATCACCTCAAATTAAATATCATTCAGGGGAATATCACTACAAATTAAAAATCATTCAGGGGAATATCATGACAAATTAAATATAATTCTGGGGAATATCACTACAAATTAAAAAGCATTCAGGGGAATATCACTACAAATTAAAAATCATTCTGGGGAATATCACCACAAATTAATCATTCTGGGGAATATCACTACAAATTAAATATCATTCAGGGGAATATCACTACAAATTAAATATCATTCTGGGGAATATCACTACAAATTAAAAATCATTCAGGGGAATATCACTAGAAATTAAAAATCATTCTGGGGAATATCACTACAAATTAAATATAATTCTGGGGAATATCACGACAAATTAATCATTCTGGGGAATATCACTACAAATTAAATATCATTCTGGGGAATATCACGACAAATTAAATATCATTCTGGGGAATATCACTACTAATTAAAAATCATTCAGGGGAATATCACTACAAATTAAATATCATTCTGGGGAATATCACTACAAATTAAAAATCATTCAGGGGAATATCACTACAAATTACAAATCATTCTGGGGAATATCACTACAAATTATAAAATCATTCTGGGGAATATCACAACAAATTAAAATCATCCAGGGGAATATCACGTCAAATTAAAAATCATTCAGGGGAATATCACTACAAATTAAATATCATTCTGGGGAATATCACTACAAATTAAAAATCATTCAGGGGAATATCACTACAAATTAAATATCATTCAGGGGAATATCACTACAAATTAAATATCATTCAGGGGAATATCACGACAAATAAAAAATCATTCTGGGGAATATCACTACAAATTAAATATCATTCTGGGGAATATCACAGCAAATTAAATATCATTCTGGGGAATATCACTACAAATTAAAATCATTCTGGGGAATATCACTACAAATTAAAATCATTCTGGGGAATATCACTACAAATTAAATATCATTCAGGGGAATATCACTACAAATTAAAATCATTCTGGGGAATATCACTACAAATTAAATATCATTCTGGGGAATATCACTACAAATTAAAATCATTCTGGGGAATATCACTACAAATTAAATATCATTCAGGGGAATATCACTACAAATTAAAAATCATTCTGGGGAATATCACGACAAATTAAATATCATTCTGTGGAATATCACTACAAATTAAATATCATTCAGGGGAATATCACTACAAATTAAATATCATTCAGGGGAATATCACTACAAATTAAAAATCATTCTGGGGAATATCACGACAAATTAAATATCATTCTGGGGAATATCACGACAAATTAAAAAATCATTCAGGGGAATATCACTACAAATTAAATATCATTCAGGGGAATATCACTGCAAATTAAATATCATTCAGGGGAATATCACTGCAAATTAAATATCATTCAGGGGAATATCACTACAAATTAAATATCATTCAGGGGAATATCACTACAATTTAAATATCATTCTGGGGAATATCACTACAAATTAAATATCATTCTGGGGAATATCACTACAAATTAAAAATTATTCTGGGGAATATCACGACAAATTAAAAAATCATTCAGGGGAATATCACTACAAATTAAATATCATTCAGGGGAAATCACTGCAAATTAAATATCATTCAGGGGAATATCACCACAAATTAAATATCATTCTGGGGAATATCACTACAAATTAAAATCATTCTGGGGAATATCACTACAAATTAAAAATCATTCAGGGGAATATCACTACAAATTAAATATCATTCAGGGGAATATCACTACAAATTAAAAATCATTCTGGGGAATATCACAACAAATTAAAAATCATTCTGGGGAATATCACTACAAATTAAAAATCATTCTGGGGAATATCACGACAAATTAAAAATCATTCTGGGGAATATCACTACAAATTAAAAATCATTCTGGGGAATATCACGAAAAATTAAAAAATCATTCTGGGGAATATCACTACAAATTAAATATCATTCTGGGGAATATCACTACATATTAAATATCATTCTGGGGAATATCACGACAAATTAAAAAATCATTCAGGGGAATATGACAACAAATTAAAAAATCATTCTGGGGAATACCACAACAAATTAAAAATAATTCTGGGGAATATCACGACAAATTAAAAAATAATTCAGGGGAATATCACTACGAATTATAAATCATTCTGGGGAATATCACGACAAATTAAATATCATTCTGGGGAATATCACCACGAATTAAATATCATTCTGGGGAATATCACTACAAATTAAAAATCATTCTGGGGAATATCACTACAAATTAAATATCATTCTGGGGAATATCACTACGAATTATAAATCATTCTGGGGAATATCACGACAAATTAAATATCATTCTGGGGAATATCACTACGAATTATAAATCATTCTGGGGAATATCACTACGAATTATAAATCATTCTGGGGAATATCACGACAAATTAAATATCATTCTGGGGAATATCACCACAAATTAAAATAATTCTGGGGAATATCACTATGAATTAAAATCAATCTGGGGAATATTACTACGAATTAAAAATCATTCACGGGAATATCACTACAAATTAAATATCATTATGGGGAATATCGCTACAAATTAAAATCATTCTGGGGAATATCACGACAAATTAAATATCATTCTGGGGAATATCACTACAAATTAAATATCATTCAGGGGAATATCACTACGAATTATAAATCATTCTGGGGAATATCACGACAAATTAAATATCATTCTGGGGAATATC
Organism: Myxine glutinosa; assembly: GCF_964187855.1. NCBI lineage: Eukaryota > Metazoa > Chordata > Myxini > Myxiniformes > Myxinidae > Myxine > Myxine glutinosa. The sequence continues at coordinate 181,255,185 of NC_136265.1, forward strand.
ACCACAAATTAAAATAATTCTGGGGAATATTACTACGAATTAAAATCAATCTGGGGAATATTACTACGAATTAAAAATCATTCACGGGAATATCACTACAAATTAAAAATCATTATGGGGAATATCGCTACAAATTAAAATCATTCTGGGGAATATCACGACAAATTAAATATCATTCTGGGGAATATCACTACAAATTAAATATCATTCAGGGGAATATCACGACAAATTAAATATCATTCTGGGGAATATCACTACAAATTAAAATCATTCCTGGGAATATTACTACGAATTAAAAATCATTCTGGGGAATATCACTACAAATTAAAATCATTCTGGGGAATATCACTACAAATTAAAATCATTCTGGGGAATATTACTACGAATTATAAATCATTCTGGGGAATATCACGACAAATTAAAAATCATTCTGGGGAATATCACTACGAATTATAAATCATTCTGGGGAATATCACGACAAATTAAATATCATTCTGGGGAATATCACCACAAATTAAAATAATTCTGGGGAATATTACTACGAATTAAAATCAATCTGGGGAATATTACTACGAATTAAAAATCATTCACGGGAATATCACTACAAATTACAAATCATTCTGGGGAATATCACTACAAATTATAAAATCATTCTGGGGAATATCACAACAAATTAAAATCATTCAGGGGAATATCACGTCAAATTAAAAATCATTCAGGGGAATATCACTACAAATTAAATATCATTCTGGGGAATATCACTACAAATTAAAAATCATTCAGGGGAATATCACTACAAATTAAAAATCATTCAGGGGAATATCATGACAAATTAAAAAATCATTCAGGGGAATATCATGACAAATTAAATATCATTCAGGGGAATATCACTACAAATTAAATATCATTCAGGGGAATATCACGACAAATAAAAAATCATTCTGGGGAATATCACTACAAATTAAATATCATTCTGGGGAATATCACAGCAAATTAAATATCATTCTGGGGAATATCACTACAAATTAAAATCATTCTGGGGAATATCACTACAAATTAAAATCATTCTGGGGAATATCACTACAAATTAAATATCATTCAGGGGAATATCACTACAAATTAAAATAATTCTGGGGAATATCACTACAAATTAAATATCATTCAGGGGAATATCACTACAAATTAAAATCATTCTGGGGAATATCACTACAAATTAAATATCATTCTGGGGAATATCACTAAAAATTAAAATCATTCTGGGGAATATCACTACAAATTAAATATCATTCCGGGGAATATCACTACAAATTATAAATCATTCTGGGGAATATCACAACAAATTAAAAATCATTCTGGGGAATATCACTACAAATTAAAAATCATTCTGGGGAATATCACGACAAATTAAATATCATTCTGTGGAATATCACTACAAATTAAATATCATTCAGGGGAATATCACTACAAATTAAATATCATTCAGGGGAATATCACTACAAATTAAAAATCATTCTGGGGAATATCACGACAAATTAAAAATCATTCTGGGGAATATCACGACAAATTAAATATCATTCTGGGGAATATCACGACAAATTAAAAAATCATTCAGGGGAATATCACTACAAATTAAATATCATTCAGGGGAATATCACTGCAAATTAAATATCATTCAGGGGAATATCACTGCAAATTAAATATCATTCTGGGGAATATCACTACAAATTAAATATCATTCAGGGGAATATCACTACAAATTAAATATCATTCAGGGGAATATCACTACAATTTAAATATCATTCTGGGGAATATCACTACAAATTAAATATCATTCAGGGGAATATCACTACAAATTAAATATCATTCTGGGGAATATCACTACAAATTAAAAATCATTCTGGGGAATATCACGACAAATTAAAAAATCATTCAGGGGAATATCACTACAAATTAAATATCATTCAGGGGAAATCACTGCAAATTAAATATCATTCAGGGGAATATCACCACAAATTAAATATAATTCTGGGGAATATCACTACAAATTAAAATCATTCTGGGGAATATCACTACAAATTAAAAATCATTCAGGGGAATATCACTACAAATTAAAAATCATTCTGGGGAATATCACAACAAATTAAAAATCATTCTGGGGAATATCACAACAAATTAAAAATCATTCTGGGGAATATCACGACAAATTAAAAATCATTCTGGGGAATATCACTACAAATTAAATATCATTCAGGGGAATATCACTACAAATTAAAAATCATTCTGGGGAATATCACAACAAATTAAAAATCATTCTGGGGAATATCACGACAAATTAAAAATCATTCTGGGGAATATCACTACAAATTAAAAATCATTCTGGGGAATATCACGAAAAATTAAAAAATCATTCTGGGGAATATCACTACAAATTAAATATCATTCTGGGGAATATCACGACAAATTAAAAAATCATTCAGGGGAATATCACAACAAATTAAAAAATCATTCTGGGGAATACAACAACAAATTAAAAATAATTCTGGGGAATATCACGACAAATTAAAAAATCATTCAGGGGAATATCACAACAAATTAAAAAATCATTCTGGGGAATATCACAACAAATTAAAAATCATTCTGGGGAATATCACAACAAATTAAAAATCATTCAGGGGAATATCACAACAAATTAAAAAATCATTCTGGGGAATATCACTACAAATTAAAATCATTCTGGGGAATATCACTACAAATTAAATATCATTCTGGGGAATATCACTACATATTAAATATCATTCTGGGGAATATCACAACAAATTAAAAATCATTCAGGGGAATATCACAACAAATTAAAAAATCATTCTGGGGAATACAACAACAAATTAAAAATAATTCTGGGGAATATCACGACAAATTAAAAAATCATTCAGGGGAATATCACAACAAATTAAAAAATCATTCTGGGGAATATCACAACAAATTAAAAATCATTCTGGGGAATATCACAACAAATTAAAAATCATTCTGGGGAATATCACAACAAATTAAAAATCATTCTGGGGAATATCACTACAAATTAAAAATCATTCTGGGGAATATTACTACAAATTAAAAATCATTCTGGGGAACATCACTAAAATTAAAAATCATTCTGGGGAATATCACGACAAATTAAAAATCATTCTGGGGACTATGAGGGTGGGAATATGAGGGTTTCCGTAAGCTAAACGCTCTTTCACCGACCTCATTCTCATCCACCCTCTCTGAAAAAATGTCCACTTCTCCCTTCGTTGACCTCCACACCCCTTCTGACCTCACTGACTACTACAACCACACTCTCTCCTCCTGCCTTGACCAGCTTGCGCCCGTGTAAACCAAAACAGTTTCTTTCACCCATTCTGCTCCCTGGTTTACCCCTGAACTCCGCCTGATGAAAACTCGTGCTCGCCAACTTGAAAGACTCCGCAATAAACAGGTCTCACAATTCACTCCCAAGCCTACAAGGACCACCTACAACACTACAAAGATGCCCTCTCCCGTGCCCGCTCTGCCTACTACTCTAAAATTATCCACTCTGGCTCTGGAAACCCAAAAGCACTTCTCGACAATAAACAAACTCCTCAGCCCCCTGGACACCACCACCCAGTCATTCACAGTAGACAACTGCATCTCCTTCCTTTCATTCTTCCAAAGCAAAATTGACAACATCCACAGCAGCTTAACCACCACCGCACCTGCTCCCCCTCAAACCACCTGCCCCCCCTTATCCTGCCAACCCCTGTCTCAGTTCTCCCCAGTCTCCCCTACTGACCTCTCTGAACTCCTCATAGGAATGAAAACTGCCACCTGCACTCTTGACCCCATCCCCTCCAGCTTTGTCAAGGCCTCCCTTCCTGCTCTCTCTCCACTTATCATTGCAACAATAAACTCCTCCCTGTCTACAGGCATCGTCCCACCATCCCTCAAAATTGCTGCTGTTACCCCCATTCTGAAAAAACCTGGACTCAACCCTGACATCCTAAACAACTTCAGACCCATCTCCAACCTACCCTTTCTGTCAAAAGTTTTGGAACGCACTGTAACCACTCAACTTAAACATCACCTCTCTGCCAATAACCTGCATGAAACATTCCAATCCAGATTCCGCTCCAACCACAGTACTGAAACTGCTCTCCTCAAAATCACCAACGACCTTCTCCTCTCCTCTGACACTGGCAACCTCAACATTCTCATCCTCCTCGACCTCAGCGCCGCCTTTGACACCATCGATCACACCATCCTCCTCACCCGACTTGAAACCACCTTTAACATTACCGGCACTGCCCTCTCTTGGATTAAATCATACCTCTCCGACAGACGCCAGTTCATCTCCATCAATAACTGCAAATCCCCCACTGCTCCCCTCCCCCAAGGTGTCCCCCAAGGTTCAGTTCTTGGCCCCCTCCTCTTCGTCCTGTACCTGTCCCCCCTTGGTCACTTAATCCGCCGTCATGGTCTCCAATTCCACTGCTTCGCCGATGACATCCAGCTTTTCATCTCCACCAAGTCCATCTCCACCGCTACCCACTCTATCCTGACAAACTGCATCACTGAAATAAAATCCTGGCTTCAAATCAACTTCCTCAAACTTAACTATGATAAATCTGAAATAATCATCATTGGCCCAAAAACGCTCACCAAATCCACCCATAACTTTGCCCTCAGCATCGACGGTTTCCCAGTATCCACCTCTCCTCACATCCGGAATCTTTGCATCATCTTTGACCAAACCCTCTCCTTCGACAAATACACTAAACAGATCACAAAGACAGCCTTCTTTCACCTGAAAAACATCGCCCGTCTCCGTCCATCCCTCTCCTCCACGGCTGCAGAAACCCTCATCCACGCCTTCATCACCTCCCGTCTGGACTACTGCAACAGCCTCCTCGATGGCTCACCCTCAATAATCATCAATAAACTCCAATACATTCAGAACTCCGCTGCCCATCTACTCACCCATTCCCAGACCCGTGACCACATCACCCCCGTCCTTTACAAGCTTCACTGGCTCCCCATCCCCCAGAGAATCCAGTACAAAATCCTCGTCTTGACCTACAAAGCCATCCATAACCTGGCCCCATCCTACCTGACGGACCTCCTCTCCAGACACACTCCCACCCGCAACCTCCACTCTGCTGGTACCAACCACCTGACCCCCCCCCCCCATGCGGACCAAATTCAGATCCTGGGGGGACAGGGCCTTCTCCATCGCTGCTCCCACCCTCTGGAACTCACTACCTCACACCATCAGAGACTCCTCCTCACTCACCACATTCAAAACATCACTCAAGACCCACCTGTTCAACAATGCATTCAACATTTAACCCACAGCATTTAACCCCTGACTATCTCTTCTCCTTCTCCTTCCTTTTGCTTTGATTATTTACCTGTTGATTTTTGTCTTTTTGCAATTGTTTTTTTGTGCTCTGTCAAAGCGTCTTTGGGCTTCTTGAAAAGCGCTATATAAAATAAATGTATTATTCTTATTTATTATTATTATATCACAACAAATCAAATATCAATTGAATATCAACCACTACAAATTAAAATCATTCCGGGGAATATCACGACAAACAAGCTACAAGTGAGGCTGTCAGAGTTGCAGTGAGGATTCTGAAAAGAGCCCATGTTACGAATATATGAGAAGGAATTTCACAATTTGGTTCATGAACAATGATCCTTTGCCGAAAAAGGAGGTGGAGATTTTGATTTCTGGGAGAACTTCCTCCCACCTCCTCAAAAACTCGCATATGGAGATAACAACCAACTAGAGTAGCCTATTGATTGATGTCAAAGGGCATCTTGAGGTCAAATTTCTATAATTGTCTTTTTTTCATCCAATTCACTTGAAGGTTGAACAGCATTTACCATTTACATATTGGGTTGTGAATTGGGAAACCAACTATTGAGGTCAAAAGGTCAAAGGTCAACTCAAGGTCAAACTTCTAAAATTATAAATTTTCATCTGAAAAACTGCCCGATTTTTATCCAATTGACCTGAGCTTTGATTAAGATCGTCAATTTTAATCATAATGAAATGGACAATTTGATGTATCCATGGCAAGTTTCTTTTTCGGGGTGGGGGTGGATTTTGCAAGTATTGTGCTCTGCACGACAACTTGTTTGTTTATGTGTGTGCAGGATATCTCAAAGTTGTGGATGTATTTGGATAAATTTGGTGAAAAGGTTGGTTGTGTGACATGGTTTAATGGATTCAATTTTGGGAAAGGTCCCAATCCGGATACGAGATTTTTTTTTCAAGTGATTCTTCACCATTAAGAAATGAGGCCAGAAATGATATATAGCATGATATCTCAAAAAGTTGTGGATGGATTATTTTATACATATATATTTTTTTTTATGGGATTTTGCCCACCACAAAGCCGACAAGGCCACACAAGGTGGGGGCTACATAAAAGAAAGAAAAAGCAGAACAACCAGCCCCTTTGCATTGAAACAAGACAAATGTAGAAAGGTGTCTCTTCACAGAACAAAAAGGGCTGGGAGGGGTCAACTAGTCTGCTTCAAGACAACAGTGCCTCTACCCCCATTTTTGGTAGACTGCCAACCAAGGCTAACGAGGTCAACCCACCCGGGTTTCAGATCAGATTTGTCCTTCTCCGAGGCAGACTGCCGACCAAGGCTAACGAGTACCACCCACCCGGGTTTGGGATCAGAGTTGTCCTTCTCCTAGGCAGACTGCCGACCAAGGCTAACGAGGTCAACCCACCCGGGTTTGGGATCAGAGTTGTCCTTCTCCTAGGCAGACTGCCGACCAAGGCTAACGAGGTCAACCCACCCGGGTTTCAGATCAGATTTGTCCTTCTCCTAGGCAGACTGCCGATCAAGGCTAACGAGTACCACCCACCCGGGTTTGGGATCAGAGTTGTCCTTCTCCTAGGCAGACTGCCGACCAAGGCTAACGAGGTCAACCCACCCGGGTTTGGGATCAGAGTTGTCCTTCTCCTAGGCAGACTGCCGACCAAGGCTAACGAGGTCAACCCACCCGGGTTTCAGATCAGATTTGTCCTTCTCCGAGGCAGACTGCCGACCAAGGCTAACGAGGTCAATCCACCCGGGTTTCAGATCAGATTTGTCCTTCTCCTAGGCAGACTGCCGATCAAGGCTAACGAGTACCACCCACCCGGGTTTGGGATCAGAGTTGTCCTTCTCCTAGGCAGACTGCCGACCAAGGCTAACGAGGTCAACCCACCCGGGTTTCAGATCAGATTTGTCCTTCTCCGAGGCAGACTGCCGACCAAGGCTAACGAGGTCAATCCACCCGGGTTTCAGATCAGATTTGTCCTTCTCCTAGGCAGACTGCCGATCAAGGCTAACGAGTACCACCCACCCGGGTTTGGGATCAGAGTTGTCCTTCTCCTAGGCAGACTGCCGACCAAGGCTAACGAGGTCAACCCACCCGGGTTTGGGATCAGAGTTGTCCTTCTCCTAGGCAGACTGCCGACCAAGGCTAACGAGGTCAACCCACCCGGGTTTGGGATCAGAGTTGTCCTTCTCCTAGGCAGACTGCCGACCAAGGCTAACGAGGTCAACCCACCCGGGTTTCAGATCAGATTTGTCCTTCTCCTAGGCAGACTGCCAATCAAGGCTAATGAGTACCACCCACCCGGGTTTCAGATCAGAGTTGTCCTTCTCCGAAGCAGACTGCCGACCAAGGCTAACGAGGTCAACCCACCCGGGTTTGGGATCAGAGTTGTCCTTCTCCTAGGCAGACTGCTGACCAAGGCTAACGAGTACCACCCACCCGGGTTTGGGATCAGAGTTGTCTTTCTCCTAGGCAGACTGCCGATCAAGGCTAACGAGGTCAACCCACCCGGGTTTCAGATCAGATTTGTCCTTCTCCTAGGCAGACTGCCAATCAAGGCTAATGAGTACCACCCACCCGGGTTTCAGATCAGAGTTGTCCTTCTCTTAGGCAGACTGCCGACCAAGGCTAACGAGTTCCACCGACCTGGAGCAAGCCTGGTTTTAAGGCACCACACACGCGCATTTCATACCTCCGCATTTAGTTAAAAAGCATGGGTCGATATGAGAAGCCATGCAGTAGGAATTTGATTAGGAGAGGCTATCTAAGATGCAGACCATATAGGATATTTTATGGACGAGGAGTTGCTCAGTTCTTCACCTCCATCCCAGTCATTCCTAACCCATTTGACCCCCATATGACAAAACTTGGGAGATGAGTTTGTTAGATGAGAAGAACAAGCAGATTCGATTTTGGTTCATGTCCGGAGCCAGATCCGGTCTATCAGTGGAATGCAAACGTAAACTGTTTAGCCTGATGGAGGTATGTGCTTTATACTACCGAGTACCGTTCTAGTTGTATCTGTATCTGATGCTCCCATGACTTGGATCTGTCGGACCACTGTCATTGTGGTGTTGTATTTGACTCTGACTTGCTCGCTTGTGTGGTGATGCCGCATCATAGAATCAGTTGATGGGATGCACTAAGGCAGGCGTTCCCAAAGCCAGACTTGTGACTCGAACTTCAAACCCCCCTCCCTCAAAATCCCACGTTTAGAGGGGGATTTTCATGTCAAGTGTTTTCTCCGACAATTTTTTTAATCGTAGGTACAGGTACCATTTAGGTCGTTAGGTAAAACGTGATTTCAAATTTTGGGTCGTGGACAACAATTTGGGAACCACTGCTCCAAGGGATGGTTATAAGCGTGTGCTGGAATTAGTTTATAAAGCATGGTATTGCTAAAACATATTTACACATGCATCATCGTGGGTTTACTAACAGTCATGGAGGTCTCTTTCTTGTGTCTGGACTTCCTCATATGCCATTGCATTGCACTGATGTCTCAAATGTCTTTTACACAGACTGGTTACATGGACAAGACTGTGAAGACGAAATCCAAGATGGGCATCGATGTTCTGGTGGCCAAGGCGGGATGACCTGGAGGAGAGAGAGTAATTGTGCACCTCGCAGCAAAGGGCATTGTAGTGGGAATACAGACAGAATGATGATTAATGGGACAGATTGCGAGAACGACAAAACAACGGAAGGAATTATAATTGGAAGAGAGAGGCAGAAGGAGTTGGAAAAACACTGATTTATCAAGGTTTAATGAAATGTAGAAAATAGTCCAAGGGCTTCAGACTATTGGGTGAACCTGAGGATTCTGCAAATTGGTGGTGAATGATTGTACGTGACCCAGATGGTGGTGGAATGTGAGGATTGCTGCAGAAGACCTCTACAAGCCAGGAGTAGGCGAGTTATCACAGGCATTCAAATTGAAACCTGTCCCTCGTCCTTTTAATTTAATAAAATGCATTGTGATGACAAATGCCCTACCTGAACCCCGATGTATTGTTAATGAGATATAAATAGTTCATTCTTCGATGAATCTTAACAATACTATAGTCTTAACAATACTTAACAATACTATACTGAATCGTTTATAAAGTCTTTTGGGGGAAAGGATTTATTATATTATTAAGGATGCGTGCATACAGTCACGTGAAAAAGTAAGTACACCCCATGTAAAGTTTTGACTTTTACAACATATTTCAACATACAGCTATTTGATCTTCATTTCAACAATATTGATAGATAAAGGTGATATAATATAACAAATATCAGGAAATATTTACATTTTGTAGTCCATTGTATAATTTAAATAAACATAAATGCAAATTTCGCATGTGGAAAAAGTAAGTACACCCCGACATTTATCACTACTTCAAATACCTAAAATTAGAATCAGGCGCACCAGCTCAGGTGCAAATGATGAGAACATCGTCAGAGAGGATCTTGGAGGAACCTGTCTTATTTAAACCTCAGACATTTAGTTTGGTTTGCTCTTTGTTGTCGAAGTGTGCGGCGTCACCATGCCTAGATAAAAAGAGCTCTCTGAGGCCTTCAGAAAGATGCCTACGAGTCTGGGAAGGGACTTAAAAAGATCTCCAAACAATTTGAAATCAATCATTCGACTGTCCGGAAAGCCTGGTGTTGGCTTAGCGGTTAGGGTGCCGGCTTGGGATCCTAGGATCCTGGGTTCGAATCCCGGGCGATCGCTGAATTAACGCCAGGGGGGTTGACTCAGCCTGTCATCCTTCCGAGGTCGGCAAATTGAGTACCAGCTTGCTGGGATGAATGATCCCGGTGTGTACCCTGATTTAGAATAGGTACTCTGCGCATCGCAGAGTCGTAAGACTGCGCATCGTAAGAGCGTGACCAAGGGTTGGCGTCAGGAAGGGCATCCGGCCATAAAAACATTGCCTCAAAGAGGGAACCATGATTGTCATGGGGCCTGCAAGGCTAACCCCCGCTCTAGCAGGGAAAAATCGCCTTAAAATGATCATTCATTCATTTGACTGTCCGGAAGATCATCTACAAGTGGAGAAGATTCCAAACAACTGCCAACTTGTTCAGGCCAGGCTGCCCCAGCACGTTCAGCCCGAGAGCAGACCGCAAGATGGTGAAAGAAGTCTCTAAGAACCCCATAATGTCATCACGGGACCTACAGGTAGGTCTTGCCACTGTTGATGTCAAAGTGCACGAGTCCACCATTAGAAAGAGGCTGCACAAAGTTGATCTACATGGGAGGTGTGCCAGGAGGAAAGCTTTGCTGTCCAGAAAGAACATCAGGGCAAGACTAAAGTTTGCCAATGAACACCTCGGCAAAGACCAGCACTTCTGGAACAATGTGCTCTGGACAGATGAGTCAAAGGTGGAGCTATTTGGCCACAGTACCAGAAGACATGTTTGTCGAAAACCAAAGACAAAATTTGACCACAAGAACCTGATACCAATTGTAAAGCATGGTGGTGGAAATATTATGGTTTGGGGCAGCTTTGCTGCATCAGGGCCTGGGCAGCTCACCACCATAGAATCCACAATGAATTCTTCATTGTACCAGAGGGTGCTTGAGGATAATGTGAGGCCACCTGTCGGAAAGTTGAAGCTCAACCGAAGGTGGACCTTGCAACATGACAATGACCCTAAACATACCAGTAAATCCACCAAGGAATGGCTGAAAAGAAAGAAATGGAGGGTTCTGGAATGGCCAAGGCAAAGCCCGGATCTAAATCCCATCGAGACGTTGTGAGGGGATTTGAAACGAGTTGTACATGCAAGAAACCCCTCAAACATGGCACTGCTGAAATAATTCTGCATGGAGGAGTGGGCAAAAATTTCTCCCAGTCGATGTCAGAGACTGGTAGACAATTATAAGAAACGCCTACTTGAGGTTGTTTCTGCCAAAGGGGGCAATACCACCTATTAGAGCCAAGGGTGTACTTACTTTTTCCACATGCGAAATTTGCATTTATGTTTATTTAAATTATACAATGGACTCCAAAATGTAAATGTTTCATGATATTTGTTATATTACATCACCTTTATCTATCAATATTGTTGAAATGAAGATCAAATAGCTGTATGTTGAAATATGTTGAAAAAGTCAAAACTTTACATGGGGTGTACTTACTTTTTCACGTGACTGTGTATATGTTTAATCAAGCTTAGGAATTTAAGAATATAATTCAAACTCTGGTTGACTCAAGAGTTGCCTTGTGATGGAAAGATATGCACATCTTTCATGTTCAGTCCTGTGTAAACACTAAGTTGGGGATAAGGTCTGTGAAACAAAGACAAAAATTCCTCTCTTATCAAGTTACCCACTGAGAAGATAATGGCTATCAAGGTTTCTCATCCCCCAGATCTAACCCCTCCCCACTCCCGACTTCCTTATCAATGATCCCCATCCTCCAGATCTACCCCTCCCTAATCCCTTAACAGAATCCCTCACCCCCCGATGTCCTCCTTCCTACCCCCTCCTACTGTGAAGACCCAATCAAATATTCTCCTATTGTTCTGAATGAATATAAATTGAGCTAAGTTCGCTCAATCAGAGAAGGATACCTGTGTCGGCCCGGAGTTCTTGTGCTGAGTGAGTTGATTACATCATGTATTGCTATTGTGACAGAATGAGTATTTTTCCCAGTGATATTAAACTTTACAAATATTCAATGAGTGGACATGACTCGTTTTATGCACACGAAATTGTACTCCAACACGGTGAATGATTGTACGTGATCCAGATGGTGGTATAATGTGAGGATTGCTGCAGATTGTTGGTGAATGGTTGCATGTGATCCAGATGGTGGTGGAATGTGAGGATTGCTGCAGATTGGTGGTGAATGGTTGCATGTGATCCAGATGGTGGTATAATGTGAGGATTGCTGCAGATTAGTCGTGAATGGGGATAAGGGAGAGACTCGTGAAAAGGGACCGACGAGAGGGGAAGGGCCTGGAGTGCGCGACGAACTGGCATTACCTTTGGTAAGTTATTTCATGGTTATTTGCATGGTTTTGGTTAATACGGATCTCAGAGACGGCACTCCCCTTAGCAAGGGGGGGTTAATCCCCTTGGCCTGTTAAGCTGGCCGTCTCTAGTCCTGGTACTTATAACGCTCTTTTGCGGGGTGAAATTGGTCAGGGTTATTGGTCAAGATGTTCTCCCGAATACCTTTACCAATCCCTCCGCAAAACAGGGAGACAAGTACCGCTCGAACCACGGACAAGATGGTATTTGCCGAGCGGTTTAGCAATCCGTGGCTCGAGCCGTTAGCAATTGACTAACCCGATCCCGAGCGTTGGCCAAAATTGCGCCACAGGTACTCAATGGGGAAAAGACTGAAGCGACCAGATGAGAGGAAGCCAAAGAACCAACAAGGGTAAAGGAAGAACACAGGTTTATTTCTAGACTAAAAGAGGAAACGAAAGAAGGGCATTTACAAGGAGGAAAAAAGCAGATACACAGGGCAAACCTTAAAACAATCTTAATTATCAATGCCCAGGACAGACAACAGACTTACACGAAAGGGGATGGCAGGCAGGAATGACTGGAAGAAGGAGAAGGGTCCGTGCGGTACAGCAGGGTTGGAAGGTTCGGGCAGAGGCACAGCAAGGAGGTCCGCTCCAGGTCCACGCTCCGGGCTGGAAGCGAACAGCCAGCGGCAGCTTCACGTATTCGGTTTCACACACGGTCGGACAATGTCAATTGACTACTGTATTGTTGTCGCCGTCACGGACCCACTCTTCTGCCTCACGATCCAGCGGTATGCTCGCCTGGTACCTCCCTCATCTGCCGGATCATGTCTCTCTCTTCAACTCTCTCTAAAAAGGCTTCGCGCTCGTGCTTATATTACGTGCGTTGGAATCAATCTCAGAGAAACCATCTCAGAGACGGCACTCCACTTAGCAAGGGGGGGAGGGGGTGGGTTAATCCCCTTGGCCTGTTAAGCTGGCCGTCTCTGGTCCTGGTACTTGTAACGCTCCTTTGCGGGGTGGAATTAGTCAGGGTTATTGGTCAAGGTGTTCTCCCGAATACCTTTACCAATCCCTCCGCAAAAAAGAGAGACAAGTACCGCTCGAACCACGGACAAGATGGTATTTGCCGAGCGGTTTAGCAATCCGCAATTCGAGCCGTTAGCAATTGACTAACCCGATTCCGAGCGTTGGCCAAATCGTGCCACAGGTACTCAATTGGAGACAGGACGAAAGCGATCGGGGGAATGAAGAAACCAAAGGTAAGAAATAACCAAAACCAATAACCTTGCAATAACCATTGCATGTGATCCACATGGTGGTGCAACCTGAGGATTGCTTCAGAATGGCGGTGAATGGTTGTGCATGATCCAGATGGTGGTGGAACGTCACATTTGCTGCAGATTGGCGTTGAATGATTGTACGTGATCCAGATGGTGGTAGAATGCGAGGATTGGTGCAGAATGGCGGTGGGCGGTGAATGGTTGCATGTGATCCACATGGTGGTGGAATGTGAGGATTGCTGCAGATTGGCGGTGAATTATTGTATGTGATCCAGATGGTGGTAGAATGTGAGGATTGCTGCAGAATGGTGGTGAATTATTGTACGTGATCCGGATGGTGGTGGAATGTGAAGATTGCTGCAGTTGGCGGTGAATGATTGTACATGATCCAGATCGTGGTAGAATGCGAGGATTGCTGCATATTGGCGGTGAATGATTGTACGTGATCCAGATGGTGGTGGAATGTGAAGATTGCTGCAGATTGTCGGTGAATGATTGTACGTGATCCACATGGTGGTGGAATGTGAGGATTGCTGCAGATTGGCTGTGAATTATTGTATGTGATCCAGATGGTGGTAGAATGCGAGGATTGCTGCAGAATAGTGGTGAATTATTGTACGTGATCCGGATGGTGGTATAATGCGAGGATTGCTGCAGATTGGTGGTGAATGGTTGTATGTGATCTAGATGGTGGTGGAATGTGAAGATTGCTGCAGATTGGTGGTGAATGGTTGTACGTGATCCAGATGGTGGTGGAATGTGAGGATTGCTGCAGATTGGTGGTGAATGGTTGTACGTGATCCAGATAGTGGTATAATGCGAGGATTGCTGCAGATTGGTGGTGAATGATTGTGCGTGATCCAGATGGTGGTGGAATGTGAGGGTTGCTGCAGATTGTCGGTGAATGATCGTACGTGATCCAGATGGTGGTGGAATGTGAGGATTGCTGCAGATTGTCGGTAAATGATTGTACATGATCCAGATGGTGGTGGAATGTGAGGATTGCTGCATATTGGCGGTGAATGATAATTATGACGTCATAGGTCATGTGTTACAGGCGCCACTTGGAACTATAACGACACTCTTCGACATCACGACGTTGACCGATATGCCTCCACCCACTTTATTTTTAAGTCCATTCAGCTGTTCTCAAGTTATCACATTTTTACCTGACATTACCTCTGACCTTTGACCTCGGGACCCCAAAATCGAACCAGTTAATCTGTACATCATTATTGTAGTGAAACTGAAGAATAAGAAGAGGGGGATTCTGGAGTGTGGTGATCTAATGTGTGCTGGATATATAGTCGAGCGCGCTTTGTGTGTGAAGAGAGAATTATGCGTTCTGAACGCACCATGTTCTGGTCTGTGCTGCATTCATCTTGGTAAGGCCAGATCGATGGCTTGATCTTTATACTATGCTTGAGTAAACTTTATACTTAACTTTATACTTCATACCATACGAGTCAATAGCTAATACGTTAATTGCTTGTGTGCCTAGGACTTGTGTGAATCGATTTCAATAAAGCCTCACTTCTGTGAACGAGGTCTTGGATAAATTCAATTATAATTTATTGAAATCGATTCTGTGACGCGCAAGGACAATGGACAAGCTCATCAAACTGGAGTGATTCGGGGGTGATCCTAACGCCGCAGATGCATCGGTCAGTGGACCCACTGGCTCCATTCCCTGTGGCTCTACCTGCGATTGGTGCCAGAAATCACCGATGTGCAGAGATTGAACGTACTTTCTTCCAATGTGACACATTCTGTCGGCAAATACTTCTCCCACTGCACGACCTATGAGAATGCTGTGGATACATTGATGGCTCTTTATGTCAAACCTCGGAGCACCATTTGTGCCCGGCACCTTCTCGTGACGTGCCGACAAGAACCATCGGAGTCTTTGGAGCAATACGCGCAAATCTTGCGACAGCTTGGTCGGGACTGAGCAGTCATAGACTGCGCTGCTGCGGAGGGCACTGATGACCGAGTACGTGAAGCTTTCATGGCCGGGCTCCAGGCTCCTGCAATCTGCCATCGCCTCCTCGAAAATGACACGCTGGACTTCAAGACGGCCTTCGACCAAGCCCGGGTACTTCAGTCGGCACAAGCAAGATCTGGGGCGTACGGCCATCCGTACATAACTGCGAGCACTTCAGCCAACGCTGAAGATCGCGTGGAGTCGGATTCTGCTGCTGCGCGAGCGCCCACACGGGCTCTCGCGTGCCGGGATTCCTGCAGAGAGGAATCGGATGACGAGGTGAACGAGCCGCGTACGGCGGCCGTGGCAACCCTTGCTGGGGTCACGGCCAAATGTTTCTTTTGCGGAAAACGCCGTCACCCCTGCCCGCATTGTCCGGCTTGGGAGACGACGTGTCATAATTGCGGGAAAAGAGGCCACTTCGCCAAGGTCTACCGATCGACCAAAAGCCGACGGACGACGCTAGCAGGCGTGCGTGCCCCTGGGATGTTATGAAGAACTCCGAGCGGCTCAGCGAGGGCTGTCGTTCCCGTGGAAATCCACGGCCAATCGTTGGCAGTGCTGATCGATACTGGCAGTGACAAGAGTTACATCAGGCAGCGACTAGTCGAATGACACGGTTGGCCTCCTGTTGCAACGACGCGACGTGTGTACATGGCTTCCTGGTCTTTGTGGCAGCGATCCCGAGGAACTTGTATAGTTAAGCCTAGTGGCTAATGATGTTACGTACTCGGATGTGGAACTAATGGTGTTTCAGAATCTGTGCTCTGAAGTGCTTCTCGGACATGACTTCTTGAATCGGCATAGATGCCTAGAAATGCAGTTTAACGGGGCTCACACCTTTTCTGTAGGCAACCGGCGACTCGACGCACCGAGCCCGGCATGTGGCCTAGCAGAGATGGCTATTGAACCTCTGCCGCTATTTCCGAGTTTAACTCCAAATTGACACCCGGTCACCTTGAAATCTTGGCGGTATTCTCAGCCTGATGTCCAATTTATCGCGGACGAAACTAAACGACTTCTACTCGAATGAGTTATCGAACCCAGTTGCTAGCCATGGCAGGCTCAAGTGCTGGTCGTCAATAGCCGTAATCATCGGAAACGCATGGTCGTCGATTACTCTCAAACGATCAATCGCTTTACCCAACTAGACGCCTACCCACTACCACGCATGGAGGACATGGTCAGAGCTGTATCGAACTACCGAGTTTTCAGTACGCTGGACCTTCATAGCGCCTGCCATCAAATTCCAATACGAGAAGCCGATTTGCGACTGGCCGAAGCTGCTATTAGCGATACTGCTTTGGATCCAGTGGGTTTGTCAGCTGCGCCGGGGAGCCCTCAGATTCCTCAGGGTAAGCTGTCCGACGAGGGGAGTTCGCCTTTGCTGGGCACTGGGGGCACGGGGCTGACGGAGTTGATCCCACTCGTGTTGGCCGACCTTGTCAGCAACCTACTTGCCTTGGCTGGTAGATTTTACGCCTGATTCTAATGTTCTAGCCTGATTGCAATTCTAAGGGAGGGAGAATGTAGTGAAACTGAAGAAGAAGAAGAAGAAGAAGAGGAAGAAGAGGGGGGATTCGAGGGTGTGGTGACCTAATGCGTGCTGGATATATATATTCGAGCGCTGTTTATGTGTGAAGAGAGAATTATGCGTTCTGAACACACCGTGTTCTGGTCTGTGCTGCATTCATCTTGGTAAGGCCAGATCGATGGCTTGGTCTTTGTACTATGCTTGAGTTAACTTTATACTTAACTTTATACTTCATACGAGTCAATAGCTAATACGTTAATTGCTTGTGTACCTAGGACTTGTGTGAATCGATTTCAATAAAGCCTCACTTCTGTTAACGAGGTCTTGGATAAATTCCATTACAATTATACATATGTGTACCAAGTTTGAATTAGATCACTTCAGCCGCTCTCAAGTTATAGACCGAATACAGACTTTGACCTTTGACCCCAAAGTCTAATGAGTTAATCTTTACATCATTATAAATACCTGTACCAAGTTTGAATTAGATCACTTCAGCCGTTCTCAAGTTATAGACATATAACAGACTTTGACCTTTGACCTCTTGGCCCCAAAATCTAATCAGTTAATCTTTACATCATGACACATACCCGTACCAAGTTTGATGAAGATCCCTTCAGCCATTCTCAAGTTATCGGGGTAACGAAAAGATATCACGGACAGACAACCTGAAAATGTAATGCCTTCGGCGACTTCGTCAACGGTGGCATAAAAACCAAAAAACGTTGCACCTCTTTGTCTCCAAAACTGCTCCATGGAAAAATTGAAACGTTCCTCATTGTAAAGAACTCCCTCCTCTCTCCCTTCTGGGCTGGTGCTCCTGCCTCACACCAAGCTCGACCACGCGGTTGAAACTAAAGCTTTCAGAATCATTGGAATCTCCCGCAATGAAGCTGATTTTGAGGCCTTTCACTCTCTCACCACAGGCAGGTAGGTGGTCTTTCTGTCTTCTACCGACTCCTCTCCAGCCTTGCTCGCCCAGCTCTGTCTGTGCTCTGTCTCCTAAATATTCCTGCAGGACACACAATATCTGCCAGCAACCCTCTTCTGGTGGAACTGCCAAAATCAAGACTCTCTGCTCTCCTTCACTCCTTCATTCCCCTTTTCTCCCGCCTCTGGAACAAACTCCCACATTCTCTTCCATCCCATTCCTCCCTCCAGGTCTTCAAAACAGCTGTTCACCACTATCTCTTATCTTCCCCATCCAAAGTCTTCCCCCCCCCCCCCCCCCATTAATTCACCCCAAAGCCGCCTCTTTGAATCTCCAGCTTCTTTCCTGGGGTTCCGAGAAGTGTTAATTTGCTTTGTACCGTGTACCCTTCCCTCCTCCCCAGCCCTCCCCATTCCACAGATCTACCGGCGTCCCTGTTCTCATCTGTTGTTGTGCTTGTGTGCTTCCCTCTCTCCCCCGCTTGTGTCCCACTCACTTCATTGCATGTTTTGTGTCTATGCCTGTTTTTCATGTTCAATGTGTTAGCTCTTACATGAGCCTCGATTCTGCATCCAAAAAATATATATATATATAATATATATCGATATATATCTATATCTATATCTATATATATGTATATATATATATATATATATATATATATATATATATATATATATATATATATATATATATTGTTACGGGACCACGGCGAGGATGTTGTTTGCCGAGCGGATGGCCGCCGCACCCGAACAGTTACCCCGACTAACCCGATTCCTGAACGTTGGCCGAATCGCGCCACAGATATTCAATGGGGAAAAGACTAAGACGAAGGATGTAAAGAAGAAAGAAAGGCAAAGGGTAAGAAATACAAATATAATTTATTTACTATTTACAGAATTGAAAGAAACCAAGGAAGAAGGAAGGATAAGAAAATAAAATACAGAAGAGGAAAGGTGACACAGTGAAATGCTGGCTTATCTATACAGGCTTAATTAACCCATGGACAGAACAAACAAAGACAGACTCACGCGGGGAATGATGACAGGAATGGCAGGAGGTGGATGGCTGGAGGGAGAGGATGAAAACTGGAACCGGAGCACGGTCAGGCCGGGAGTGAGCAGCCGCCGCCCCCTTGTCGATCGGCACGTTTAGCAGCCGCCGTTCCTTCGCAGCCACGGACGAAAACTGCCGTCGAAGCTCAAAGCTGTGGTGGTTTAAAGCTGCGGTGGTTGCACTTGTTCTCAGGCTTGGCACTTGTTACTTGTCCTCAGGCTTGGCACTTGGCACTTGTTCTCTCTGACTCCCTCTCTTCTTCTCTTGCTTCACCCTGATTCCCTCTTTCTGCTTCTTTCTCCCTCTCTCTCTCTTGCTCTCTTCGCTTTGCTTCGCCCTCTTTTTAAAGGCTTCCGCGCACACTCTTTATGGCGCCTTCGGCGATCAAGCCGCTGGTGTCCAGGACATGCCCATCGGTGAGCTCATCTCGGCCCTGGTTGGTCACGCGGGCTCCCGATCCCGCCCTTAGAGGAGGCGTTGGCAAGGCCACGCCTTGTTCCCGGCGCTGGGCCGACTCCTCCCACCTTCGGCTCCGAGATTACCTCGTGGCTCATGGAGTCTTGGGATGAAACAAACCACAGCTGTAGCAACCCTAACAAACTGCCCAGTGCAGTTGGCAATTGAGGCTTTGAGGGAATGCAGTTGGCAATGGTTGGAAGGGGAATGTGAAGGGAATCTACTCTTATTTCACTTGGTGCAATGGAGTATTTAAATTAATGGAAGACACAGCCTTACACTAATACACATAATAAGGATATAACTACCGAACAGGGATATATGGTGTCCTGCGTGTATGTTTTATGGAATTAACTACGGAAACGCCCTTTGACCTTTATACAACAACAAATGCAGGAAGGAGGGTGACATTTTACAACAAGTCATTACACAACAATAAAAAAACAAAAAACATTCTCATATCCACAACACTGCACCCTCCTCCCCTTAGGCACGTCCCGGGCCTATGAACTTTTACCTTTAGTGTGGCACGTAGGTGTAGTTCCCTCTACATTTAACCTGACCCTGAGTGTGACAGTTTTAAAACACCAATAAATATGTCCCGCTGCTCCATTGCACCCTGCCTAACAGACTCACGCCCACAGCTAACCGAATTGCGGAATTGTTTTCAAACTAAACATATACGGTGGGGAGCATTATTTACAATGACGCAACTTTATTTACAAAATGCAACCCAGGACCTATGGGGGGGGGGGGGGGGGGGGAGACAGTCTGCCCTGCATAGACACACCATAAAGCACCAAAAACACACCAAAGCACAATCAAGCACCAATCGGTGCACAGTCATCACTGTTCATGAATAAAATAACTAAACAACCCCAAACCCTGCTGGTGGTCTCTTGCTCTTCGGCTCCCTCTGCTGGCTATTTGTTCTTCGAGATGTTGTCTTTCTTTCATTTTCTTACTGGCGGCCTATTGGTGGAAATAAACCTGCACAGAATGTGTCTGTTGTTTTGATTTATTTATGGCCCACAGGGCCGACTATGTGTGGTTCACCTGTGCGGCATAGGTGCCCTGTGACCAAGGTCTGCCAGCAAGATCTCGGGCCCTCATGGACGGTTCCAGCAGAGGGGCCATGCCCCAACCCATGGGGTCCATAAGTGGTGCTCAGCCACAGACATGTGGTCCATAATGTGGTGCATCGATGCAGACAGCTGGTTCTGGGAGTTCCGGGCGCACAATGGCGGACTCCCGCACGCTCCCCTCGGCGCCCAGTGGCGAACAGTCCTCGGTGGGAGACAAAAGGGGGGGAAAGACAGATGAGCGAGGGGTAAGGTCACAAGGGTACACATCAAACAAGGTAATGCAAGATGAGGTGCGTATGGAGAGCAAAGTGAGAAATCTCGTCCCTACCGTATGTCACCCCTCCCTGTTACCTACTCTACCCTTGCCCTTACCCCACATTTACAAAATCTACACATTTACAAATTCGTCACTACGTCTTGTCTTCCCCACATTTCCCCTACTCCAAATTCGTTGGTTCAATCCCTTTAAGCCAAAATTTGCCATCACCAATTCGTCATCAATCCTCATAAGGAGGAAGAGATGGAACATCAGCCCAATGTCACACCCACGTCATGATGCGTCTCACATCCAAACATTTGCACAATAATAATAAAATAACATGGCATGGTGTGGAGTTACGTCACCTCAGGTGAGTGAATGTAGATGGTGCGAGGAGACTTCAATCCTAACTATCCTCTAAATGACTTTAACACACTTTACACTACCCGGGGTCTTTCCCTGCCAAACCATTGGCAATCTTACTCTATGTGGTTTTAAAAACCAAATTCCCATTGACCAAACTGTGGTGCTTCTCAATTTGGGGTCTCACTCCCCCGATTCAACTCCCTGTGCCCTTGCACAATTTCTGGACTGGGTCATGTAGCTCTCCCAGCAGGTCTACCCACCTGCACACCTCCACCACTGCAGTTGCCTCAGAGCTTACCTGCTCCTTACCCTAACCTATCTACCTGGGGAAGGCCCTCTGGCACTCTCCCCACTCGGCGCCCTCTGGCACTGGGCTACCCGGGTCCGTCCTCCGGATCCTCAGGCCCCATCCACAACTCTACCGGCTCCCAGAGCCCGCCTGCGGCCTCACCTGGCCGACATCCTCACAGTGGTGGAGTGCCCAACCAACTATACACACTAACAGGCTGCACGCCCAGCCATTTCCACAACACTAATGCACCCATCCAAACACCATTCTTTCACCTCGCACCACAGATGCCAATATCCAACCACAATTTACCTATACCCTCTACCTAACACTTACACTACCCTCCCCGGGTATTCGTGATAGGGGTCCATCCTTCCCCCATTCACACCTTCGCACCATCCACTCCACTCCACAGTTTCGACCATACTCACTCCACGGCCATCCATTCCAATACCCCATATATTCCATACTCCATATATTCCACACAACCATTCTCCATACACCTGCAGTTGCACACCTGTGCAATCTCACCTGGTGCCACCTGCACCCTCCTTGGTCCCTGGACCATTTGGTCAACACAACGCACAATCACCTTCTCTCACTCATACACTGCTTCACACACCTGTTCAGTTGCACACCTGTGCAATCACACCTTTTAACCATACACACGGCATCATCTGATCTACCTGTTGCCCTGCTAACTTAGTGCTCCCCGTCTTCCCTTTAAACTAAGCACATACCACGTCATTATCATCCACACTAATCTACCTGCGTCCCCACTACAGGTATCATTGTCACTACCTAATCTTACCGTTACCTAAGGTCATCTTCTCTAGGTCCCTACACACAATATCCTAACCCTCCCGGGCTAGTTTTCACTGCCAAACCCCATAAGTCTAGTGCTCCTTTGCCCCCGCTGTGAGAGATGGCAGAGTTGCCATCCCACTACATCGGGCATCTCTCACTACTAATTTGGCTCATCCAATTGCAACCAACCAAAAAAATTCCAATTACTGCCAATTCTATTCACTTTTTTTAAATTTCGGACCAAAAACACTATCATCATCATCACAGTCCGCTTTATCTGAGGCTCGGTGCGTCGTCACATCATTAAAACTCGGCTTCGCAAAGCCGAGCAATGAATTCGGGTGGTTTGGTCGCCTGCAGGTTGAATCCGTCTGGCTTTCGGTTCAAGGGAGGTGGTTTGGTCAGGCCGAGATTCCACGCACCATCTCGGCACGGTACCTTGCGGTCCCGGACCCGATGACCGAGGCTCGCCCGGTCGGAACCCCGCCCCCGCGAGGGGGCACCGTCCCGCTTCCTCCCACTCGCCCTTGAACCGGACCGGTCGACTCGCCCGACAAGGCCCGGACTCGACCATGCGGGGCGGGGCCAAGCCCGAATCGGCAACGACGCTTCGAAGAGAAGCGACGCAGCATCGATCCGCGCCGGGCCTGGCATCCAACAAAGCGCACCACGCCCCAAGTGCTCGCATCGGCTATCCGTCGCCCTAAACGCTAACCCGTTCAATGTCGATGCTTCACTTGCATACGCGACCCGTTTCACACTCACAAAACCTGGCGTTCCAACGCCTCCAGTGCATCCCACACACTCCATCCATTCCACCAACGCACTCCCCGTTACACACCACACCTCTCGCGCACACTCGCCGTTCGCACACTCCCTCGTCGGTACATACTCCGTACCACTCACCATGGGCGTGCACTCCTGCATCCACCCACTACCGCGCTGCGATGTGCTCTCTCGCACTCGTGCCACCACCAACTCAGTTGTGCTTTCTCGCACACCCTCGCCGTTCATCCCATACGTGCATCCTCACACCTGCTCCACCACCAACTCACTCCTCGTGTCACACTCCGTACACCCCGACGTGCATTCTCGCTCGCACTCGGTTTCACTCCCACACTTTATAACACACCCACTCACCGACGCACACTTTTTCCTCACACGCGCGCCATTTCCACTCACACGGGACCCTTCACCAACGCCCGGATGCTTCCTCGATCCCAATCGCGCGAAAATTCTCTTCGCGCCAAACCCCCTCTTACAAAATCTCCCGGCACCACACACAGCCCGTCTCACCTTCGGGGTTCTTCTTCCTCCCTGCACCAACACCTGCAAATTTTCATTTGGGTTATTAAGCACAGCATCGTGATGTGAGCACGGACTTTGTGCATAATCCATTTCTCCCTGCAATTCCCGGGCTACCTCCGTCGTCTCTTCAATTTTAATTCCCAGCACTTTTGCTTTCTCTTTATTCACCACGACGACCGCTGGCTTTAATAAAATTCCCTCTTCTACCTCAACGGTCGCCGGCTGCCCTTTACCCCGGGTCGTGATTTCTACCCCGGTCCAGTTACCCGTGCTTTTCTCCACTTCGCCCAACCAGTGCTCCTCGACCCACTTTACCTCCTCGTGCACCCTTGGGACCTTTTCGCTCAAGCTGTGGTCTCTGTCCCTCTCCAACCCCTCATTAATTTCTTTGGCTTGGCCAACCATGCCCCCCAGTTTGTCCCCTATTCCGCTTCCGAATCCCTTAAATTTGCTTCCGAGCCCCTCCAATTTGCTTCCGAGTCCCTCCAATTTGCTTCCGAGCCCCTCAAATTTATTTCCCATATTGTTTAACCCGTCTCTTAATTGCTCACTAGTACCCCTTGCTTCGTCCCTCATTGCTCCAATTTGGTCTCCCAGCCCCCTGTTCTCTTCCATGAGGGCCCGCATTTGCAGCATGAATAGGCCCCAGTCCATTTGCGGCGCTGCTACGGTCACGGGCGCCACTAAATTTGGTGCTGCTGTAACCTCGTGCGCAAGGGCGCCATCTTGTGCGCCTGATACCCCCGCAACCACTTCACCATTGCTCTCTTCCTCCATTTCCTCCCTGTGGTCCTGGGTTACCCCTAACCCCTCTTCTAGTTCCCCCACCGGCATCCCTTCACCTTGACTAGCCATGGCGCGATTTCAAATGTCGGAGTTTTCTAAAACAAAACAAAACAGAATTTCGGCCGCTCGTAATTTTGAGCGCGTTAAGCGCGCTTCGGATCCAATCTCGCTCCCGACACCAATTGTTACGGGACCGCGGCGAGGATGTTGTTTGCCAAGCGGATGGCCGCCGCGCCCGAACAGTTACCCCGACTAACCCGATTCCTGAACGTTGGCTGAATCGCGCCACAGATATTCAATGGGGAAAAGACTAAGACGAAGGATGTAAAGAAGAAAGAAAGGCAAAGGGTAAGAAATACAAATATGATTTATTTACTATTTACACAATTGAAAGAAACCAAGGAAGAAGGAAGGATAAGAAAATAAAATACAGAAGAGGAAAGGTGACACAGTGAAATGCTGGCTTATCTATACAGGCTTAATTAACCCATGGACAGAACAAACAAAGACAGACTCACGCGGGGAATGATGACAGGAATGGCAGGAGGTGGATGGCTGGAGGGAGAGGAAGAAAACTGGAACCGGAGCACGGTCAGGCCGGGAGTGAGCAGCCGCCGCCCCCTTGTCGATCGGCACGTTTAGCAGCCGCCGTTTCTTCGCAGCCACGGACGAAAACTGCCGTCGAAGCTCAAAGCTGTGGTGGTTTAAAGCTGCGGTGGTTGCACTTGTTCTCAGGCTTGGCACTTGTTACTTGTCCTCAGGCTTGGCACTTGGCACTTGTTCTCTCTGACTCCCTCTCTTCTTCTCTTGCTTCGCCCTGACTCCCTCTTTCTGCTTCTTTCTCCCTCTCTCTCTCTTGCTCTCTTCGCTTCGCTTCGCCCTCTTTTTAAAGGCTTCCGCGCGCACTCTTTATAGCGCCTTCGGCGATCAAGCCGCTGGTGTCCAGGACACGCCCATCGGTGAGCTCATCTCGGCCCTGGTTGGTCACGCGGGCTCCCGATCCCGCCCTTAGAGGAGGCGTTGGCAAGGCCACACCTTGTTCCCGGCGCTGGGCCGACTCCTCCCACCTTCGGCTCCGAGATTACCTCGTGGCTCATGGAGTCTTGGGATGAAACAAACCACAGCTGTAGCAACCCTAACAAACTGCCCAGTGCAGTTGGCAATTGAGGCTTTGAGGGAATGCAGTTGGCAATGGTTGGAAGGGGAATGTGAAGGGAATCTACTCTTATTTCACTTGGTGCAATGGAGTATTTAAATTAATGGAAGACACAGCCTTACACTAATACACATAATAAGGATATAACTACCGAACAGGGATATATGGTGTCCTGCGTGTATGTTTTATGGAATTAACTACGGGAACGCCCTTTGACCTTTATACAACAACAAATGCAGGAAGGAGGGTGACATTTTACAACAATTCATTACACAAAAATAATATTAAAAAAAACATTCTCATATCCACAACACTGCACCCTCCTCCCCTTAGGCACGTCCCGGGCCTATGAACTTTTACCTTTAGTGTGGCACGTAGGTGTAGTTCCCTCTACATTTAACCTGACCCTGAGTGTGACAGTTTTAAAACACCAATAAATATGTCCCGCTGCTCCATTGCACCCTGCCTAACAGACTCACGCCCACAGCTAACCGAATTGCGGAATTGTTTTCAAACTAAACATATACGGTGGGGAGCATTATTTACAATGACGCTACTTTATTTACAAAATGCAACCCAGGACCTATGATTGTTCTTTCGGGGGGGGGGGGGGGGGAGGAGACAGTCTGCCCTGCATCGATGCACCATAAAGCACCAAAAACACACCAAAGCACCATCAAGCACCAATCGGTGCACAGTCATCACTGTTCATGAATAAAATAACTAAACAATCCCAAACCCTGCTGGTGGTCTCTTGCTCTTCGGCTCCCTCTGCTGGCTATTTGTTCTTCCAGATGTTGTCTTTCTTTCATTTTCTTACTGGCGGCCTATTGGTGGAAATAAACCTGCACAGAATGTGTCCATTGTTTTGATTTATTTATGGCCCACAGGGCCGACTATGTGTGGTTCACCTGTGCGGCATAGGTGCCCTGTGACCAAGCTCACTGACCTTTTTGTTCGTCATGGGTATGCGAATATGCATGCCAAGTTTGGGCTCAATCCGTTCAGCCGTTGCGGAGAAAAAGGGTTTTTTGTGTTTTTTCACGGAAAACAAGATGGCGGCCGAACCATGTGACGTATGACTTCGAAAACTTTTGCATTCTGAGTTTTTTTTAACTAAGCATCTGGGAAAAAAAATCCCATTTTCGGGGGAGAAAAGTTTTTGTTTGACGAATTCTTACCTCTTAACGTTAGCATTTTTAATATACTCGATACACATGTCTTTTGTTCCCATTGAAGAGTTCTTTAGAATGAGCCATTCCTCAAATTTTTCCATTGAGCCGTTGCGGAGATACAGAGGGGAAAAGTTGAATTTGTTTTACAAGATGGCGCCCACACCACGTGACCTATGACGTCATAATTAGCATGAAAAAATTGTCGGAGCCGAGACGATCATTTGATGAAAATTTCCTGTCAATCCGACCAGCGGTTGCTGAGAACATTAATTATGAAGTTTTCGGAGGTGCAAAATAGGGCGGAAGAATAATAAGAAAAACTCTGGCAGTAATAATAGGTTACTCTCCATTTCATGGAGAGTAAACCTAATTATTGGTGAAGATGTCTATATGTCGTATGAATAAAGAGTTTGCCATGTCATAATAATAAAGTTTTCCTTCTAAGTTTGTTCGTTCGTTTGTTTGTTTGTTTTTTAGTTTGTTTGTTTGTTTGTTACCACTCCACAGGCCACAGTTTTTTAGATATCTTCTCGAAATTTTCAAGAAACATTCGCCTGTGGCCTTCCTGGAAACGATTAGATTTTGGTAATGATCCGGATCAGTATCCGGATTTGCCAGACGTTTGAACGTTTCGTTAACATTGCGAGATAGGCACTTTTTACAGTTTGTTGCTCTTTCCTCTTCCATCACTTGTCAGACCTCTTTCTTATTCCATGTGCATATTCATCCTTTGGTTCCCTAGACTCGACGTATATTTCACCCTCATCTGGATCTTCGTCTGGATCTGACAGTAAATTTATTAACATTTCAAGGGTACGTTTTGGAATACAATCCTGATGTGAATATAACAGATATGATCCTAATATTTCAGGAGTAAAGGTTCTTCGACATAAGTTCCGTTTTTAGCTTTACGACTGACGATCCGGATTTCGCGACCGGCTAAACGAGTGCCCCTCTAGTTAAGTCTTTTTTAATTTTATTTAATTTTTTTGGGGAAATTATAATATTTTATTTTTAAGTTTTCAATATTTAGTATTTAAAATGATAATGATTGACTTTGAAAAGTTTTAGTTTCTAAAAGGCAATATGTATTTCATTTTAACCCATGACAACAAAACAATTTACTCTAGTTAGAAAGAATTTTATTAACATCGCATCACATATAATTCATAAGAAAACCACAGAATTCAGGTTCTCAGAGAATCAGATAAACACACTAAGTTATTGCTCGTCCTTGTGAACCCCCTGTTTATCCTCCCCTATGTTAGGAAGCTGTATCACTGTCGTTGATGCCTCGTCCCGCTCTCCTGACCCCTGGTACTGCAGTAGTTCACTTGTAAGTGATGAGTTGCTGGAGGCTGAGGCTAGGGCCGAGCTTGAAAACAGGTCGATGAGTTTTCCGTGCTGTGTCTGGCCCTCCTGCACCAGGCAGTACGCTTCCGCTATCATGTTGGAGGTGGTGGGGGCAGAGGCTGGACGGCGCTCGGGCTGGGGCATGTTCTCTAAATACAAGAACCCCTGCTGCTGAGAAGGCTGAGACTCCAACGAAGACTGAGACTGCATCTGCGGTACCGGGTTCCGTTTGTACTGAGTAGGCACAAACGGTGTACTGTCTGTGTACTGTTGCACAGGGTTGGGGGCGGACAACGGACGGACTTGACTTGGAGGCGGCGGCAGGGGGTCTCTCGGTGCAGCTTCCTCCGGCTGAACCTGCTCGAGGTAGCGATGGCAGAGTCCAAAGGCTTCCTTCTGGAAGGTCCTGAAGCGGCTCGCCGGGACCTGCTGAACCACACTGCCCAACCACGCTGCGAATGTGTCTCTCTCTGAAGACTTCTGGTACTCCTCCTTGTCAAGCTGGAAACAGAAAGGAATAGACAATGTTCAAACATGTGCTAATATGTCATGTATGAACGATTATTTGCAGAGGAAAAATGTGGAATCACATCTATCTATAATTCCAGTAATCTCTGTGTGTTTGTTTGTTTGTACGTTTGTTTGTTTGTACGTTTGTTTGTTTGTACGTTTGTTTGTCTGTGACCGCTGTTTCTCGACAACCACGGGTCCGATATACTTTAAACTTGCCAGGTATATTGCTGGGGACCCGAGGATGTGCCTTTTCAAGGTTTCATATTAATCGGACAATTACTTACCGAGCTATGTCCAAAAAACGATTCAACCAATCAGAGAGCAGCGAGCTATCGCGTGTGCCGAACGTGGCGAACACACTCTGCCTCGGATGGCACATTTGAGAGCGTATTCATTTATTTCCCGTCGGCAAACTATGTTGGCGCTATGTTGGCGTTAAACGATGTTTTAAAACTAATTAAAACCCCGGGGGGATTGTCACTGTACTCGCAAGCCGTTCGCCGTTCGCTTTGGCGTTGCGAATGGACCAAAACATTTCATGAACCAAACCATTTCATGTAAAGCGTTCGCCGTTCGCTTTGGCGTTGCGAATGAACCAAAACATTTCATGGACCAAACCATTTCATGTAAATAGAGGGGGGGATATAATTTTAGATATAGATATAGTACGGGCATGCCCTAGTTATTACAATACAGATATATCACCTTGGACAACAGCTCCTTGTCCTTCTGCCGGTTCTCTGAGAGGAACTGGGACAGGATCTCCCCCAACTCCTTCTTCTTATGTGTCTTCTTCTCTATGAGCTTTCTCTTGCCAGAGATGGTGCTGCTTGTGGGCCGTCCTGGGCTGACACTCTGGCTACGATTCTGGGTGATATCGCTGCTGCTTCCTCTCTGTATGGATGGCCCCGCTTGTGTCTCCGCCGCCTCATCACTGCTCAGGTCTCCGGTCTGCTCCGTCGCCTCGTCCTGCTCACCCTGGAAACATCAGCAATACACAATGTTTAAACATGTGGAAATATGCAGCTGTTGCTAGGGAAGGAAGAGGAAAAGGAAGGCAACGAAGAAGGGAAAAGCTGCACACAAATTTGAAAACATAGTCACATAATAAATGTCTGTGAACTACACACTAAAACACCATGTATGCCGATGCTTACCCATCCCATCTCTGATCCACTCCCACGGCGAAGAATGTAGGGATCCAAGAACGACAACGCTCTTAACTTCCACTGTTGTAGAACTGACTTCTTGCGCGCCCCCTGGCCGGACTTGCCCTCCCACCGACGCATCTTGCCGTAGTCTGTCCTCCAGTTCCGCCACCTTTTCAGGACTGCTGCAGCTGCCCACCAAAAAATTGATAAATAGTGACATTATTAGTTTTCTGTGAAATATAATTTTGGTGCTGCGGACATGGAGAAATTGTCACATTAATAATTTTCTAAGAAATATACTTATGGTGAGGCAAAAATAACTTTATGTGCGCATATAAGCACATGTGCTTATAATCACAATGTTTTGACAGTTTAATTAGAAGAAAGAAATAACATTTTTCATTTATAAGCACATGTGCTTTTATGCGCACTAATACCGTATTACTGAAAATTATGCACAGTTTAACAAATACTTACGGGTCCAGTTGATGCTGTGGGCAAAGTCTGCCAATTCTGCATCCTTCCTCTTCCTGTTGCTGTAGTTTTCGTCGCCGACATCATAAAAGTAGGGCCGTTCCTCAAACAAAGCAACTATCTTATCAAACAACTCATACTTGGCCGCCTCAGCTTCTTCATCACCTTCCCCTTCATCGTCATCCATGTCTTCTCTATGTTGTTCCCTGTCTTCAAACTCTTCTCTCTGTCTGTCCTGTGCCTCCACAAACTTCTTCACTTTCCTCTTTTTCACTTTACTCCCTGGTGGTGGCATCTTGAAATCCGGAAATAAATCCTAATGTTACCAGAGCTGCGCCTTATATACACGATTGCCGTGCGGACCCCGTAACATTTGTGAACACTGCTGCCGCAGCCCGCAAAGCCGTACGATTTGTAAAAATCCCATCTACAAACCGCAGAACCGTGCGGCGGCAGCATCATATGTGACTAAGGCATAAGTAAGGACAACCTTTATTTAGCGAAGATTGGGCAAAAATTGACCGACTAATTCAAAATATTAACTTATATCAAATAGGTCTTTTAAGGTGAAAACGCGATGACGTCACCACGTCACGCGGCACGAATGTCGATTCTGAGGAGATATTGTTTCATTGTGCACACTGTCATTACAACAAATTCAAATCCCGTTTCCAGTCCTACAGCGATAGTGATGTCCCTGCATTTTATTTCGTGGGGTATTACTAATTTGTGCGAGTTCTATTCTCGTAGTTATCGTGTTCAGGCCGTGGTCTTGCCTAGATGTAGGCCGCACCTCATTTTGTCGAATAAAGTGGTATTCGGGTGGTTCCGGTATTTGGGACCGCAGGGACGGAAAGTGCAGGTTCGGGGTGCCAATCACTCTCGCTAGCCGGCCCGCTCTGAAGGCTCGGATCGGGACACCGGGATTCATTCCGGTCGCCCGGTCGGCCCGGAGGTGGGGGTGCAGGACTTGTCACGGAATGTCAAAACAAACGGCCTACCGGGGCCACCCAAAAGTCGGGCGTGAGGGGCGCGTCCACTAATGGAACGCCTCTCGCTTCCCAAATCGAGGGCCACGTGGTCAGGAGAACCTCGTCCCTTCTGGTTGCCTTGCCGTCCCACCATGAGCGCTGGTCAGGGTGTACTTCAAGCTAAGCTTAAGTGTTAAGTGTTAAGTTCCTCCTTGCCCTCGCAAGGGAAAGGCTAGGGTCAAGCTCTCCCAAATATTCAAACACTAGAAATCGGACGTCTCAAATTAATTAATTAATTTGTTAATACATCTCAGTCGCCCGCGACTTCTCCAGCGCGGGCGTCGAACCAGTTCATTTCCGGTGCGACCGGGCCGAAGCCGTTGATTCCGCCGTAGCACGCTAACGCGTAGGCTCGCGCTTCCCTGGTCCGCCGGGGCTCCACGGGTGTCCTACCATGCCTGACGCCGCTACCCTCTCAACTTTCGAGAGTAGGTGCCTGGGGACAGATTTCGCTGTCTAAACATGGTAGCGCTAGGCCAGTGGGACCTCCGGGACCCACGTGCACTCACAAGTTGTTATGCGCGTGGGCGGCAGTATCAGACCGGGGCGCCCAAATGCTCCCCGGCTAAAGTTCATCCTGAAAGCGCCCACATTGTGCGGACAAACTCCACCAATTGGCCGGTCACACTGTGCCTATCGGCCGGCCTCGAAGACCGAAATTGTGGCGGCTACCGATCCTTCGGGTTCGTAACTATGCCACCCTGAAAATCATTCTGCGGAAATGAAGGAAATTCATTCATTTCGTCACCTACCTAGTGATGCGCATGAACGGATGAACAAGATTCCCACTGTCCCTATCTACTATCCAGCGAAACCACAGCCAAGGGAACGGGCTTGGCGGAATCAGTGGGGAAAGAAAACCCTTTTGAGCTTGACTCTAGCCCGACTCTGTGAAGGGACTTGAGAGGCCTGAGGCATTCAATAGAATTGGACCCGTGAAATTTCGAGAATTTTTGGTAAAATTACCTCAGGGTAAAGTTACATAGGAAAACCCCGTGTTAAATTTTCGTCGCCGAAGGACTTCATTTTTATTACGAAATTCATCCTGACTTCGCCTCTAGGAGGATAGAGGGGCATCTGTAGGTAACGGGAACCTTTACTTCGCGAAGATTGGGCAAAAATTGACCGAGTTATTCAAAATATGGACTTATATAAAAGGAGAAGAAGCAGAGTTCGGAGTTGGACACGAGGCAGAGCAGATGCCATTTGGGGGAGCTGAGAGGATTCAGTCAGGATCGAGTACACTGGACACTTTTTCCCTCTCTATAAAAAATTAGTTTCTTAACGCTGTAAACGCAGTGGCGTCATCACGTCCCCGGCACGACTAGATTCCGAGGAAATTTTGGTTTTATGGTGCACGGCTCCATTTCACAACGAATTTGAATTCTGTGTACAGTTTTGCCACGAAAATGAGGTCCCCGCATCGAGTGTGGTATCTTATTTGGTGAAATTCGGTCGATTTGAAGTGGTGAAAATAAAATGTGATCGTGGAAAATCGTAGCGAGGGGCCATTTTGAATCAGTTCACCGGGTTACTTATGGTAGATAGGAACACCACTAGGTCAGTAAGGACAACCTTTATTTTGCGAAAATCGGACAAATATTGACCGACTTATGGAAAATATTAACTTATATAAAATTGCGGTCTTAAGGCTGTAAACGCAGTGACGTCATCACGTCCCACGGCACAACTTCGATTCTGAGGAGATATTGTTTCATTGTACACACCGTCATTACAACGAATTCAAATCCTGTTTCCAGTCCTGCAGCGATAGTGATGTCCCTGCATTTTATTTTGTGGGGTATTACTAATCTGTGCAAGTTATATTCTCGTAGTTATCATGTTCGGGCCGTGGTCTTGACTAGATGTAGGCCGCACCTCATTTTGTCGAATAAAGTGGTATTCGGGTGGTTCGGGGACTCGGATCTTAATTCTGTTTTCAGATTTTGCAGTCGGCAGATTAGCTTAACACTCAATAGAACTGGACCCGCGAAATTTCGGGGATTTTTGGTGGAATTACCTCGGGGTAAAGTTACATAGGAAAGCCCCATGTTGAATTTCCATCGCCGAAGGACCTTATTTTGTTGCGAAATTCATCGTGACTTCGCCTATAGGAGGATGGAGGTGTATCTGTGGGTAGCAGGGGCCTTTGTTTGGTGAGGATTGGGTGGGAATTGGCTGAGTCGTTGGAGGTATTGACTTATATAGGGTTGGTTTTCTAAGGCTGGGGCGCAGTGGCGTCGTCGCGTCCCCAGCACGAGGGTCGATTCTGAGGAAATCTTGTTTCATTGTGCACGCCTTCGTTTTACTTCCAAATTAGAATCTGTTTCGTTAATTGTTGTTTCCACACTGCGTCGAGAAGCGTAAGTATACCGCGACAAGAAAAAGGTATGTTACGAATTTATGCGAGTTATATTGTGATAGGTATCGTCGAGTGAAGGGGTCGTGTTCGGGCCGTGGTCTTGCCTAGATGTAGGCCGCACCTCATTTTGTCGAATAAAGTGGTATTCGGGTGGTTCCGGTATTTGGGACCGCAGGGACGGAAAGTGCAGGTTCGGGGTGCCAATCACTCTCGCTTGCCGGCCCGCTCTGAAGGCTCGGATCGGGACACCGGGATTCATTCCGGTTGCCCGGTCGGCCCGGAGGTGGGGGTGCGGGACTTGTCACGGAATGTCAAAACAAACGGCCTACCGGGGCCGCCCAAAAGTCGGGCATGAGGGGCGCGTCCACTAATGGAACGCCTCTCGCTTCCCAAATCGAGGGCCACGTGGTCAGGAGAACCTCGTCCCTTCTGGTTGCCTTGCCGTCCCACCGTGAGCGCTGGTCAGGGTGTACTTCAAGCTAAGCTTAAGTGTTAAGTGTTAAGTTCCTCCTTGCCCTCGCAAGGGAAAGGCTAGGGTCAAGCTCTCCCTAATTTCCAAACACTAGAAATCGGACGTCTCAAATTAATTAATTAATTTGTTAATACATCTCAGTCGCCCGCGACCTCTCCAGCGCGGGCGTCGAACCAGTTCATTTCCGGTGCGACCGGGCCGAAGCCGTTGATTCCGCCGTAGCACGCTAATGCGTAGGCTCGCGCGTCCCTGGTCCGCCGGGGCTCCGCGGGTGTCCTACCGTGCCTGATGCCGCTACCCTCCCAACTTTCGGGAGTAGGCGCCGGTGCCCGGGGACGGATTTCGCTGTCTAAACATGGTAGCGCTAGGCCAGTGGGACCGCCGGGACCCACGTGCACTCACAAGTTGTTATGCACGTGGGCGGCAGTATCAGACCGGCGCGCCCAAACGCTCCCCGGCTAAAGTTCATCCTGAAAGCGCCCACATTGTGCGGACAAACTCCACCAATTGGCCGGTCACACTGTGCCTATCGGCCGGCCTCAAAGACCGAAATTGTGGCGGTTACCGATCCTTCGGGTTCGTAACTATGCCACCCCTTTTTTTTCCCTCGCGGTCCCCCTGTACTGTCTTTGTCTTTCCCTCGCGGTCCCCATGTGCTGTTTTTGTCTTTCCCTCGCGGTCCCCATGTGCTGTTTTTGTCTTTCCCTCGTGGTCCCCATGTGCTGTTTTTGTCTTTCCCTCGCGGTCCCCCTGTACTGTCTTTGTCTTTCCCTCGCGGTCCCCATGTGCTGTTTTTGTCTTTCCCTCGCGGTCCCCCTGTACTGTCTTTGTCTTTCCCTCGCGGTCCCCCTGTACTGTCTTTGTCTTTTCCTCGTGGTCCCCCTGTACTGTCTTTGTCTTTCCCTCGTGGTCCCCATGTGCTGTCTTTGTCTTTCCCTCATGGTCCCCATGTGCTGTCTTTGTCTTTCCCTCGCGGTCCCCATGTGCTGTTTTTGTCTTTCCCTCGCGGTCCCCATGTGCTGTCTTTGTCTTTCCCTCGCGGTCCCCATGTGCTGTCTTTGTCTTTCCCTCGCAGTCCCCATGTGCTGTTTTTGTCTTTCCCTCGCGGTCCCCATGTGCTGTCTTTGTCTTTCCCTCATGGTCCCCATGTGCTGTCTTTGTCTTTCCCTCGCGGTCCCCATGTGCTGTCTTTGTCTTTCCCTCGCGGTCCCCATGTGCTGTTTTTGTCTTTCCCTCGCGGTCCCCATGTGCTGACTTTGTCTTTCCCTCGTGGTCCCCCTGTGCTGTCTTTGTCTTTCCCTCGTGGTCCCCCTGTGCTGTCTTTCCCTCGCGGTTGTCAGCTCTTTCACGAGCCTCGATTCAGTATAGAAAAAAAAAAGAAAAAAAAAAAGTTGAACATGTCTTTCAATCCTGACAAATCTCGCACTCTTCCTATGTCTCTCCGAAAAGACCGACTGATCTGTGGCGTTTGCAGCTCAGCATTGGTAAGACAGTGTCAGCGGCATACCATCTTAACAACAGAGAAGCAAAAAGGGAACTGTAGTTGACAACAAACGCCTGGAGTTCCAGCAAGCCCCAAAGTACCTCGGTGTATGCCTAGATCGGATACTGTCCTTCAAGCAACACCGAGAAGAAGTTAAGGCCAAGGTGACATCAAGGGTCTCACTTATCCGACGTCTCGCTGGTACGACCTGGGGAGCCTCCGCCAAGACCCTACGAATATCCACGCAAGCCCTGGTCTTCTCTGCAGCCGAATACTGCGCCCCAGCTTACCGGCACCAACTCGCTCCCCTCCTGCTGCGAGTTCCATTTACCAAACAATAGGGGGGTGCTCCAGCCTGGGGCTGTGACCAGGTGGACAAGAGATTACCATGTTCGGGCACATTCCTGACACTCATTTACGAACTTGGCTTTCACAGAGGTTGCAGGTAAAATGTATCTGCTTCGTTACTAGTCCCAATTAATGAGTTACATTTCCACAATTCCCTCATCTTTTTGTTTTTGTTTATATTAACCATTAATCTAAACATCAATATAAGTAAACAATCAATCACTACAAGTAAACATCAATACAAGTATAAGGAAATAATCAATCACTGCAAGTAAACATCATTACAAGTATAAGTAACTAATCATAACTTTGGTAATCAAATTCCCTTAGGCATACACCGTCATCCTGCAAGAATCACAAAACATTTCGTTGGTCATGGCTCCTTCCATATTGTTCAATCTATTGCATTTGCATCACAAATATCTTTTCAAAACAACACTTCACCATCACCAAGATACAACAATTTCACTTCATTTTCAAGTTTTGTAAAGCATCTGCACCATCTGGCAAAACGTTTGCCTCCACACAAATGTTGACTTTATTTGAAAGGAAGGGCTGATCACTTGTGTTTGAATCCAGGTATGAAACATTTTCTCCTAATGTCTTCATAGCTCCTGCACTACTTCGTGTAGGATTTCGCTGTTGTGGTAACATTGCGGAGTCATAGACTGACCCTGCTCTCCATGTAGCATTCTTGCCACTTTTTGCTGTGAACCATAATGATTCCTTGAACAAGGCCTTCGCCCAGTTGTAGTCGACTTGCCTCCTCCCTCATTATGAGTGGGCAGCAAGTATTGGTGTGACGTTGATTGGCCAGCAAGATGTGGAACAGGGATGCCGGATGCATCCACAATGATGTTGGGACCATGGTGTTCAGGTCATTCATGGTCCTTACCAGGAGCAACCAGCAGAATCGTGCACAGCTGTTGTGACAAGGGCACAGCCGTTTTTTTGCAGCTCCATGCTGGTTCCCCGGACGTTGGTGAAGTAATAACATATGTCCCCGCATTTCACAGAGGTTGCAGGTAAAATGTCGTTGTCCTGCAACTTCTGATGTGATGAATGTTCGAAGCCTTCGAACAAGAGTAAGTGATCGCCTTTCTTTCATATGTTGCAGTGTGATCCAGGCAAATGGTCACATAAATTTCCTTGGTGAAGGTAAGCATTCATCTCCAAGTTACACGGGAGAATGTCTTCATCATTCTTTGAGAAAGAGGGTGTATGCCACGATTAACTTCATTTTTTAGCCACAATTTTCTTTCTCGAACTTCTTCCCAATTCCGTTAGCACTCCCTTCAAAATGTGATCTCGTCTTATCCTTATGCTCAGTCACATCTGAATCTGCTTTCCACACACACTGAATCAGATAGGGTACATCTTACCATGAAATCAGCATAATCATGTATAGCTTCCGACAGTTTCACATTCAACAATTTGTTGTTTTCCCTTACAACATTCAAAAAGTTATATTCATTTATATGCGTCACACAAATAATATTCAATCAGGTATGTATTTAACTACTAAACTAAGAATAGCATCCACAATTGCTTTCAGGTTAATATAGTTCAAAAATTAACTTGTGCAGGTATTTTAGCACTACTCTAAGAAAATAAATTGTATATGATTACAATCACAAACAGGAATATCTAATTCCCAACAACAATTTTCCCAAACCAACAAATTAAGCATAATGTATTATTACCATAATTCCTCTCCACTTTTTCTTTTCCCTTTTTTTTTTTTTCTTTCCTAACAGTGTGTCACTCGTGGTGATATGAGTTCACTGATATTGTAATTGACACAACTCATAACATTGTCGTTATGCCATTATCTTAATTCTACTGTATTCATTTGCAACATCACTTGATTTAATCTTTTAATCTCAGTATTTATGCCGCCATAAAAGTCTTCCTTTTCTGGTTCCACATTTCTTTCCTCATTTGTCACTTCATGCGTTATCATCGTGTTGTTGGTTACCTTATTCAAATACACCGTCACTAAGGCTTTCAAGCAAGCCACCACTAAAACAATTGCCAATATAACTACTAAACCAACAAACAAGTCTGCTACTCCTTGTATATATTGTTGCGGAGATGAGGACTGTATATTTTTTTGATTGTGTGCTGTACTATTATTATTATTGGTTATTCTGCGCCCCCCTACCTCCGGAGCTGTGTAAAGGTGAAAGGGCATCCCATAATTAGTCCACGAGCATACACATCAGCCAAGTAATAGAATACCCCTGTTGGTAGTTATCTCTTATTCTGTGTTTTAGGCTAAGGCTGTGTCTCCCATTAATTGAAGTACTCCATTGCACCAGTGAAAGAGAATAGATCCCCTTTCCTTCCCATCCCCAAAATCTCCCTTTCCTTCCCATCCCCAAAACCTCCATTTCCATATTACATCCCCTCTCGTCATTGCTGAGCCCTCGATTCCCAATCACCTCCCCTCCAATAACCGCCATTGACCATGTGCTTGAGTCGGAGAAGAAAGGCGGGTCCCCACCTCGTCAGAGAGGGGAGGAGTGATCCAGCCCCACTCGACCAACCATGAACAAGGGGTTTGGCTTGAGAGGGCGGGGAGAGAACGTTTGGGGGAGGTTCGCAAAGGTTGAGGGGTGGGGCCTATATAACCCACGGCGGGGGTGTTCCCAAGAGGAGATGCACTTTGAGTTGGTCTGAGTTGGTTGAGAGTCGGTCGTCAAGTGGAGAGTGGTGAAGAGTCAGTCAGTAGAGGTGGTGGTCAAGTGGTTGCGTTGGTTGCGGTGAGGAGTCGGTGGTAAAGAGTGAGGGACCAAGAAAGAGTTGAGGGTTTGGACCAACGAGTCAGACAAGTCCTGGGAACGCAGCGGACGGAGGCCGCAGCAGCAAGAACACCCAACAGCCAAAGGGGGCCTGAACGGTGGTTTGGAGCAGGGCCGAAAAGGAACGGCGGCTGCTAAACGCGCCGGTTGAGCTGCAGGACCCCCTTGGACCTTTCCTCTCCCTCCAGCCATCCATCCACCTGCCTTTCCACCCTTCTTGTATACGTGAGTTTGTTTTGTTTGTTCTGTCCCTGGGTATTTAATTAAGTCTGTAGGTAAGCTAGTATTTTCCCTGTGTCACCTGCGTCTTATGTGCTTGTAAATAAACGTGACTGCTTTCTTTTTGCTTGTGTAAATAATAAATCCAATTACTCTTCTGTCCGTCTATTCGTTTTATTCCTTTTCCTCTTGCATTTCGTCGTTTCAGTCTTTTCCCAGATTGGGCAGCTGTGGTGCGATACGGCCAACGTTTGGGTGGAATCGGGTGAGTCGGGGATCCTGTAACGGTCGCGGCAATACCACCGCTCGGTAAATAACATCTTAATCCGCGATCAGTAACAATATTCATACCTATGACATAATTATATGTCGATGACATTCAACATCATATACCAAACTAACAAGCTTCCTAAAAGGTAAATAAAGAAAATCCCTTAATATGTAACATAAATCAGATTATTTGTCTTACCCTGATCCCCCTATCTCCCGGGGTCGAACTAAATCCCCTAATCATGAGTGTAATTGTGATACATTATCCCTCATGTTGCGCTAATATCAGTAGATAATGGTATGTCAGGTAGGCAAATAAATGTCACTATCTTCCCTAATTCAAGTAGGAATATTAAATGTTGAAAATGTAATGTTTATCAATGCAAGGGGTGTTAAAATGTAATTCAAATGACTGTAAATCACGATTATCATTTATCCGCCACTGAATGTTCTGCTGGGCTGCTAGGTGCAGCCTCATTTTCTGTGGGATAGTCCATCTTAGCCCCATGTGCTTGCTTGCAATGAGAGGCATGAATCCAACTTTCTATTTTGGGTCCATATTTGTTCCTATTCTTATCAATCTCCTATGGTTTATCAATTTGTTCCAAAATACCGCAACCAAAGGTTTTAACCAAAGTTCTACCAAACTATTTCCAATGTGAACAAAAAATGCCAGTGAAACAATGATTCGAAGAATTAACTTCAAGGGGTCAATAAATTTATTCTATAACCAGATCTAATTTTCCCATCCAATAGTTTGCCTTGCCACATGTCATATTATAACACTTTAATAAATCTTCGAAAAATGTTTCCCATCTCAACAAATTTCCTTTTTTTTTTTTTTTTTTTTACAAATAGCCATGTGTAACTTACATATTTAACTACAATTTCCTCTCAATTTGTTTGGCCTAACTGGCCGCAAAAGTGGCCGCCAGCATGCAGTACCGTTTTTTATCTACCAAGGAAGTGTTCGTCCACACAAGACCTCTACCAAAATGTTGTTTGTAAAAACAAATCTGGGATTTCTGATTACATGGATGCACACTCTCAGGACATTTTCAGGCTGCTGTTAACAATCCACTACGATAAATTAATTCCTTTACCCACAATCAAATAATTAGTACAAACTGAGGATATTATCCCTATCACATTCTTTTATAGATTCATTATGTTGGATCTAATTTTTTCAATAATTTTCCACTGCTGTAAGGAAGAACAATAGCTCTCATAAGTCTTAGTAATATCGTACTTAATTTGCCCAGCATCGAATAATTTATTTACTATCCTTTCTCATCTGTTAACCAGTGACTTTGTTTGCACTCCAGACCTGAAAACCCACAATAGTTCAAACCAGCAAAATTTTCTTTACTATTTTCCCATATCATCTATGCCTAAAACACATCCATACATACAGCACAATTTATATGCTGATAAAATTCAAGTTTATATATATAAAACTCCATGAGCAGAGTACTCTGGGAAGTCAGTGTAAGACCTCTCCAAAATTTGGCTAATTTTGTACTCCCACATTTTTATGAAGCTCATATCCATAAATAGCTTTGATTCTCATATAAATTCGATCACAATGGAATCCCAAGATTACTCCCAATTTTTACTATTAATGAATAGCTGCTCATAACTCAGCAAATCAAATCTTTATTCTCCATCTCCCTTGAAAAAAGTGATAATTTTCATAATCAAATTATATTTCTATTTTTTTTTATTTTTTATTTTTTACGAATTCTCTCGATATGCGATCCCATTCCCATGGAACTATCTATTTTCCAGACAAGGCACACTGTCGGTGTCAACAATCTTGTAAGATTGATACACAAAAACACTAACATTGACACACAAAATACCCACACACACGTGCATTATGCGTATTTGTTTGCGTTGGAACCCTTATTTACAGATCCGGATGGGTGTCAACTTTATTTCAATTTCTCAAAATTTGTCCTTCAATTTTATAAGCGCTAATACACAAATGGACCAAAAAGTTTATTCTTAGAAAACCCCTATGACGTCACATTGACATTACCCTTTCAGTTCCCACAATAATTTATCCAAATTTGACTACCCACCCATTTGTATGTCAGTCGACCACTGACCTATCAATCGTGTGGAACAATAGTCCGAAATTCCCACCTGATCATGATGTGACTCTTGTCACTTGGTTTGCCAAAAAAATTGCAAAGCAATTGTTCCAAACTTTGTAAATTTAAAATTTTGTGCCCAACATAAAAGATCCAATTTCGGCATTTGATCAATTAATTATCAATTTGCTTACAAGCAAAAGAAAAATGAATAATTCTTGCTCCGAAAACTTTTCAGACCCAAGAATCATCGACAGTTATTCATGTTTGTCCAGTAATCTAATTTGTTGAGGCCAATCGTCATTTGGGATTTGTCGCAATGAAGGCCTAATCATTGTCTGAGGTATCGGTCAGCACTGGTACCCTTGATCTTGGTTTACCCTATGAACTTGTCTTCCTTTTGGTATACGGACATCCTCTTTTCCAATGTCCCATCCGTCCACACTTGAAACACCGGTTTCTGTCGTTGCCTGGTCTGTGCACCTGTGCACTTGTATTGCTGGGCTGCATCTCTACATCCCTGAGTTGCCACTGCAATCTCTCGTTATCTCCTGAAACACGAAAAAATTCTCTGTACCGTCCTTTTTGGGGAGACAACTGGAAATCAGATGGGACAATTGTCACTTTCATTCCTAATTTCGAGGGCAGTTGTGCATTTGTCTCCTCCACTGTATCCTGTATCCTTTTTATTTTAAGTTCTAGATCCGTTATCCGTTCTTGCTGTTCCCGTTGTCTGGATTCACCATCCCAAAGATGGAATGCAAGCCAGTCTACCGTTAGATTCTGTCTCTTCCTGGCTTTCAATCTTTGTTCCAATCTTTCCAATCGACTTCGCTCAAATGTACCATCTCTTGGAAACTCCTCATCGTGTCCCTTTGTCCACAAATACCAATTCTCGACCTGCCTTATAGCTTCGGCACCATAACGGTCGTACATATGATATGTACAAGTACCTTTTTGTGGAATCTCTGGTTGTCCTTGTGTATTCTTGCAGGCTCCATTTCCCATTCTGCCTTTTATCAAAGTAGCGTTGGATGTGTTGTAGTTTGTTCCTCTAAAGCTTCACTCATACCTCCAGGAAGGATCTCTCCACCTGTTCAAACGGTGATTTCCAGAGAATCTCCCTCACCTGTGGCTTTTGCACAATCCAATCTCACAGATCAGTATTTGCAGATGAGCCAGAGGGTCAGTATGAAATGGGTGAATCCTCAGGTGTCCGCTCTGTTGAAGGGGAAATCATACAATGGTAACCGCACATATATATCTATATATAAACTCACCACCTTGCTCATTTTTCCAAGGTTGTCTTCACATTGATAATATCTCACAAAGATATTAAAGCTTCTTTCTTGAGACCGCATTTTCATCAATCAAACGATCAATATATTCAATTTAATTTATTCAATTCAATTTATCCAGTTAAATTTATTCAATTAAATTCAATCAATTAGATTCAATCAATCAACAATTCAATCAATTATTCAATTTCAATTAATTCATCAATAAATCAAATTAATCATTTTGGATGACTCCTTGCATAAGCCCTTTCCCCAATGATGTCAGGACAGGTCCATCCATTGACTGAGATCGAATCTCATCGGTCGTCACCTCTGGTTCATACCTCATGTCAATTGATGAATCACCGTCCTGTCCTTGGGTCATATCTGACATATTTCCCCATTTTGCCTGGTCTCCACAAATTTTCTTTGCAACCACTAAAGGCAACTCATCCTTCATTCGTGAGACAGCCAAAATGGATGGCAGATATTAAAGTTCATTGGGAAAAATATCTCATCATTTTTTTTTTTTAATAGTACCCAAAATCTCTTGGCAATATAAATTTCGTAAAACTCGTGAAATAAGACTGTAAAATTCCTTCAATCATGCTAAATTTTGAAACTCCATCGCTTGTAACACCCAATTTATCCCATAGGGCTTGAAAGTTCTTTCCCAAGTTCATGCAATCATTCTGCATTTGAACCCTATGATATCATTCATAATAATCATCATGATTTTATAGTCATGGTCATATCATAATCATCTATTTAAAACGAACATTTCCTTTATCACCACAGCTATGTGGTATAATCAACAATAGAATAAAACTGTACATAGCAACAGGCTACCTCATGGCCACTTAGTATACCTATTGACAATAAGTCATAACAATATCGAATAATCATTGAACAATTCAAAAAATCGCTTCCACTGCTCCAGCCGCAGCATTCGTCATTTTGTCTGCTCATCCGCGTGACCAAAACGAAATAAAGGGAGCTCAACCATTACACAGCGCTTTTAATGGCGCATGCCATAGGAACTCAACGCAATTTCGACTCGCCCAGAAAAACGAGCAAATTTTGCAGGATGTTAACTGGAATTAGTCGTGAAAATATATCCAAAATACACAAAAATACCCACCCACAAAAATAAACAACAAAACCCAAACAAAACCAAGGTCGACCATATTACACAATTAAATTACACATTAAATTACTCATTAAATTACTCATTAAATTACTCATCTATCTATAATTCCAGTAATCTCTGTCTGTACGTCTGTACGTCTGTACGTTTGTTTGTCTGTGACCGCTGTTTCTCGACAACCACGGGTCCGATATACTTTTAACTTGCCAGGTATATTGCTGGGGACCCGAGGATGTGCCTTTTCAAGGTTTCATATTAATCGGACAATTACTTACCGAGCTATGTCCAAAAAACGATTCAACCAATCAGAGAGCAGCGAACGATCGCGTGTGCCGAACGTGGCGGGCACACTCTGCCTCGGATGGCACATTTGAGAGCGTATTCATTTATTTCACGTTTGCAAACTATGTTGGCGTTAAACTATGTTTTACAACTAATAAAAACGAATTTGCGATTCATTCGCTTTCCTGCGCGTTTGTGCACGCGATGGCGATTTCTTTACCAAACTCCGGAAGCCGTTCGCTTTGGACCAAACCATTGCATG
Organism: Myxine glutinosa; assembly: GCF_964187855.1. Taxonomy (NCBI): domain Eukaryota; kingdom Metazoa; phylum Chordata; class Myxini; order Myxiniformes; family Myxinidae; genus Myxine; species Myxine glutinosa. The sequence continues at coordinate 181,299,544 of NC_136265.1, forward strand.
TAAATAGAGGGGGGGGATTGTCACCACTCGCAAGCCGTTCGCTTTGGACCAAACCATTTCATGTAAATAGAGGGGGGGGGGATATAATTTTAGATATAGATATAGTACGGGCATGCCCTAGTTAAATTAACTTACATAGTTTCAGCATTGTATTGATTGCTGAAATGTTCATGGGTTTGAACACACCTTAAAAGAGGTATGCTTTGCGGTGTTGCCCACCTACCACGTTGAATTAAATTACATCATTTCAGCATCGTATTGATTGCTGAAATGTTCATGGGTTTGAACACACCTTAAAAGAGGTATGTTTGCGGTGTTGCCCACCTACCACGTTGAATTAAATTACATCATTTCAGCATCGTATTGATTGCTGAAATGTTCATGGGTTTGAACACACCTTAAAAGAGGTATGCTTTGCGGTGTTGCCCACCTACCACGTTGAATTAAATTACATCATTTCAATTAAAAAACATCGCTTCTACTGCTCCAGCCACAGCATTCGTCACTTTGTCTGCTCATCCGCATGACCAAAACGAAATAAAGGGAGCTCAACCATTACACAGCGCTTTTAATGGCGCATGCCATAGGAACTCAACGCAATTTCGACTCGGCCAGAAAACGAGCAAATTTTGCAGGATGTTAACTGGAATTAGTCGTGAAAATATATCCAAAATACACAAAAAATACACACCCACACAAATAAACAACATTTATTCCGTTCAACAGAACAAACATTTCCTATATCATGACATGCATGTCTTCAAAATTATATGACCAAGAGAAAAAGTAAAACTAATTAAAAACTGCGGGCAGTGATGATCCGGGGACCATACCGCTCCATCCTGATTGGACGAGTGCGTGCTAGAGTCATTAACAACGACAGTCCAGATCCGATTGTTCAAAATTTCAACTCAATCGATCGAAAAATGAACGCAGGGATGCATTTTAAAGGTGCAGTGGCACTAACTGAGTTGCCACGAATATGGCCACGAAATTGCCAATATGGCCATCACAAAATATTTTCCTTAATCAATTGGCTCATAGCATAACCAATCTGCAAGTATTTCATCCGAAGATGTATCTCTGAGGAATTTTAATTAAATAAGTCATTTATAAATCAACGAGTTAATTTATTAAATGATTAATCAATAAATCAAAATTTTCCTTGACAGCCACATCACTTGGTCAGTGTCATGTCCAAATATCAGCTTCCTTACTCAAAAGGTGCCTGAGTTAATGTAATGTAATTACTGTAATAAGATTACTGCAATTACTGTAATGATTACTGTAATTACTGTAATTACCGGAACTGTAATTACTGTAATTACCTCAGGTAATTACTGTAATGTAATTACTGTAATGTAATAAGAAATGTAATTAATTAAATAAGTACTTCATTAATCGCTAATAATTAAATAACTCGTGAATTCTTATCCGATTTACTTAACATTTGAGTGTCCCCAAAACGTTGGAGCAAAACGTTGCAACAACGAAAGTGAAACGTTGTAGCGACGTTGTGGAAACGTCAGCAAACCCCAACATTTGAATGTTCCCAAAACGTTGGAGCAAAACGTTGCAACAACGAAAGTGAAACATTGTGGCGACATTGTGGAGACGTTTTACAACAACATTACTTCAATGTTGCAGGAAAGTAATGTGAAAAACGTTCCCAAAAATGTTCTCTCTCTGTCTGTCTCTCTTTCTGTCTGTCTGTGTCTCTCTCTCACTTTCTGTCTCTCTCTGTCTATCTCTCTCTCTGTCTGTCTGTCTGTCTCTCTCTATCTGTCTGAATATCATCTTTATCTCTGTCTGTCTCTATGTCTCTCTCTCTTTCTTTCTGTCTCTCTCTCTCTGTCTCTCTCTGTCTATCTCTCTCTGTCTGTCTCTCTTTCTCACTTTCTGTCTCTCTCTGTCTATCTCTCTCTGTCTGTCTGTCTGTCTCTCTCTATGTGTCTGAATATCATCTTTATCTCTGTCTGTCTCTATGTCTCTCTCTCTTTCTTTCTGTCTCTCTCTCTCTGTCTCTCTCTGTCTATCTCTCTCTGTCTGTCTCTCTTTCTCACTTTCTGTCTCTCTCTGTCTATCTCTCTCTGTCTGTCTGTCTGTCTCTCTCTATGTCTCTGACTATCATCTTTATCTCTGTCTGTCTCTATGTCTCTCTCTCTTTCTTTCTGTCTCTCTCTCTCTGTCTCTCTCTGTCTATCTCTCTCTGTCTGTCTCTCTTTCTCACTCTCTCTGTCTATCTCTCTCTGTCTGTCTGTTTGTCTCTCTCTATGTGTCTGAATATCATCTTTATCTCTGTCTGTCTCTATGTCTCTCTCTCTTTCTTTCTGTCTCTCTCTCTCTGTCTCTCTCTGTCTATCTCTCTCTGTCTGTCTCTCTTTCTCACTTTCTGTCTCTCTCTGTCTATCTCTCTCTGTCTGTCTGTCTGTCTCTCTCTATGTCTCTGACTATCATCTTTATCTCTGTCTGTCTCTATGTCTCTCTCTCTTTCTTTCTGTCTCTCTCTCTCTGTCTCTCTCTGTCTATCTCTCTCTGTCTGTCTCTCTTTCTCACTCTCTCTGTCTATCTCTCTCTGTCTGTCTGTCTGTCTCTCTCTATGTGTCTGAATATCATCTTTATCTCTGTCTGTCTCTATGTCTCTCTCTCTTTCT